>NW_024722158.1:11125682-11187008 GCF_018991925.1 Homarus americanus
CCGAGGGTCGTCAAACGAGCATTTTAAGACCATAAAAGGTGATAATCATTTTACAGGGACATTAAGACGCGAAGGAAGACCAAATTTATTGTCGTAAGATTTAGTGGCGCGTCAGTGTTGTGCTGAGGTGATGGCGCATGAGGTGGTAGCGGTCGTGGTGGTGGGCGTCTTGGTAGCAGGTGGTGGTGGTTGTGGTAGAGGTAGTGGTGGTTGTGGTGATGAATATAATGATGATGTTTGTATTGGTGGTTGATGGTAGTGGTGGTTGTGGTGGTGGTAGAGGTAGTGGTTGTGGTGATGAATATAATGATGATGTTTGTAGGAAACAGTAGTGATGGTGGTGATAGTGATAACATGCACAATCAAATTAATCACCCCAATCTTCTCCCTTCCTCCTCCCCACCATCCCTCCTTTCCATTCCTAGTCACTTCCATCTCTACCCTACCATCTCCTTCACCACTACCTAAAACATCTCCCCATCTCCTTCCTACGTCCTGCCCATCTCCCTTCCCTTCCTTCCTACGTCCTGCCCCCTCCTCCCTTCCCTCCCCCTCCCCATGTAGCTAAAAAGTTATACAGGTATATATAATTGATATCCCCGTCGACAGTGACAGAGGGAAGCAACTGTCGGTAGAGGGGAAGTAACTAGCCGCAGAGGAAAAGTAACTGGCCGTAGAGGAAAAGTAACTGGCCGTAGAGGGGAAGAAATGTGCTTGGCATGGGGGGAAAAGTAACTAACCGCAGAAGGAAGTAACTGGCCGTAGAGGGAAGTAACTGGCAGAAGAGGAAGTAACTGGCAGTAGAGAGGGAAGTAATATCAGAGGGAAACTAGCTGCAGAGGAGTAACTGGCCGTAAAGGGGGGATGTAACTGGCCGTAGCCGGAAGTAACTAGCCGTAGAGGGGAAAAGTAACTAGCCGTAAAGGGGAAGTAACTAGCCATAGAGGGGAAAAGTAACTAGCCGTAAAGGGGAAGTAACTAGCCATAGAGGGGAAGTAACTAGCCGTAGAGGGGAAAAGTAACTAGCCGTAGAGGGGAAGTAAGTGAGTGTGAAATAAATGACTGAGTGACTGGCTTTGACCCCCGCGGCTTTTACAGGGAAACTTTTAATTGGTGTGTGTGTGTGTGTGTGGGGTGTACTGTATATGGAGGTGTTGGAGTGTGAATTCCTCTCTCAGCACACACACACACACACACACACACACACACACACACACACACACCCCACATCCTGAACCACCCCCCCCACCCCACCCACATAACAAGACCACCACCCGCGCCACACAATCACTGATAATGGTCATTACCTCCACAAACTACACTATTCTTCATATGTCCAATTACCCATATTGTCCACACATCCAATTGCCTCACACTGTAGCACCTGTTACACGCCCGACTGCCTGCTCTCCCCAATCACACACATTGTGAGGTCCTTTAAATAGGCATAACAAACATATCTGCAATGGCATACACAGAGAGACCCAGTAGTACAACATTTCTAGAGGCGCTATGGCAGTGAACGGGGCATTTATGGTGTATTGTGGCAGTGAACGGGGCATTTATGGTGTATTGTGGTAGTGAACCTGAGGGTTTTATGGTGTAGTGTGGCAGAAGTGTAAGGGGGTTTTATGGTGTATTGTGGTAGTGAACGGGGTTTTATGGTGTAATATTGTGGTAGTGGACGGGGGTTTATGGTGTATTGTGGCAGTGAACGGGGGGTGTTTATGGTGAGCAGGGGGTTTATGGTGAAGTGAACAGGGGTTTTATGGTGTATTGTGGTAGTGAACAGGGGGGGTTTTATGGTGTATTGTGGTAGTGAACAGGGGGTTTTATGGTGTATTGTGGTAGTGAATGGTGTATTGTGGTAGTGAACGGGGGGGGTTTATGGTGTGTGTGGTAGTGAACGGGGGTTTTATGGTGTATTGTGGTGATGAACAGGGCATTTATGGTGTATTGTGGCAGTGAACAGGGGGGTTTATGGTGTATTGTGGTAGTGAACAGGGGGGTTTATGGTGTATTGTGGTAGTGAACAGGGGGTTTTATGGTGTATTGTGGTAGTAGAAGGGCATTTATGGTGTATTGTGGCAGTGAACGGGGGGTTTTATGGTGTATTATTGGCAGTGAACGGGGTTTTATGGTGTATTGTGGTAGTGAACGGGGGTTTTATGGTGTATTGTGGTAGTGAACGGGGGTAGTGGTGTACAGGGGTTAGTGAACGGGGGTTTATGGTGTATTGTGGTAGTGAACGGGGGGTTTTATGGTGTATTGTGGTAGTGAACAGAAGTTTTATGGTGTACGAGGGGGGTTTTATGGTGTATTGTGGTAGTGAACGGGGGGGGGTATTGTGGTAGTGAACAGGGGGGTGCCTTAATTTATTGTGGTAGTGAACAGGGGGGGGCATTTATGGTGTATTGTGGCAGTGAACGAGGGTTTATGGTGTATTGTGGTAGTGAACGGGGGGTTTTATGGTATTGTGTGGCAGTGAAGGGCATGTATGGTGTATTGTGGCAGTGAACGGGGTTTTATGGTGTATTGTGGCAGTGAACAGGGGCATGTATGGTGTATTGTGGCAGTGAACGAGGGGTTTTATGGTGTATTGTGGCAGTGAATGGTGTGTGTGGGGCACGGGTGTATTGTAGTGAACGAGGGGTTTTATGTGTGGCAGTGAACGGGGGGTTTATGGTGTATTGTGGTAGTGAACAGGGCATTTATGGTGTATTGTGGCAGTGAACAGGGGGGTTTATGGTGTATTGTGGTAGTGAACAGGGGCATTTATGGTGTATTGTGGCAGTGAACAGGGCATTTATGGTGTTGTGGCAGTGAAATTTTATGGTGTGGCAGTGAACGGGGGGTTTTATGGTGTATTGTGGTAGTGAACGGGGGGTTTTATGGTGTATTGTGGTAGTGAACGGGGGGTTTTATGGTGTATTGTAGCAGTTCTTAGAGCAACTGAGGTGGAAAAACTTATGTTAAGGAATTCAAATACCGACACAGAATCCAAAAACACTATAAATTCAAATGACGAATATTTTAGTGACATATTGAAAGGAATTTCACTCATAGGATTTAAATACCCAAAATTGAATCTAAAATGCTGGAAATTGAATATATAAGAAAATTCATATTCAAAATAGACCCTCCAAAAATTACGCCAATGAATTTCGAAGTTAACCCTAAAACCCTGTAACTTCAAAACAAATGAGGCTTCCATTTGAGGCTTTCACTAGAGGCTTCCACTATAAGCTTTCACTAGAAGCTTTCACTAAAGGCTTCAACTAAAAGCTTTCACTAGAGGCTTCCACCAGATGCTTCCACCAGAGGCTTCCACTAAAGGCTTCCACTGACCCCCCAGACAGACGCTGACAAATACAAATAATTACCTCGCCATCATTCAGTCCGGGTCACAAAAATTTTTAGCATCAAATTACACAGGACAACTTCCGGCCATGTTACAAACGACCCCTGTTGAGGCACTAACGATGGCGGCCGATGAATAGCTCGTTAATTTATTACAGCTATTAAGCCCGTGCAGGTCGTCCATTGCTAATTACGGCGTTATTCTTTTGGTTTATGTCTCATTCAGAAATGTCTGCAATTTTGAGTGTGTTACTCAACCTAACCTCACTCAAAAGCGTTGCCTGTAATTTGTTGTGAAATTAAGTTTGTTTCTTGTCATGTCAAAAGGAATAATTATTGAAATAAATTGACACAAAAATAAAAAAATATATTCAAAATAGATTACATCAACATCCCATTAATAATATATTCTAAAATCCCATTTAAAATAGATTTGTCAATATATTTCACTGAATAATATAAATTTTATCAACATCCCCCACTTAAAATGAATCATAAACATTCCCCATTTAAAAATTGTATTTATATAAAAAAAATTAAAACTGAACCCAATTAAAAGAAAAAATCTATTAATACAGCCAATTTAAATGAATAAATTATAACACCTTACGTCCTTGAGATGGGATAGAAGAGGCTGCCTCATATGGAGTGATTTATAACTGTAACCTTCCCATCCTCCCCTTCCATATGTTATGACAAATGTGGAAGAGAACCCATCACCTCCCCCCAGCCCATCATACCTTGACCCATCACCTTCCCTCCCATCACCTTCCCCATCACCTTTCCCCCATCACACCTTGACCCATCACCTTCCCTCCCATCACCCCACCCATCACCTTGCCTTCCTCCCATCACACTTTGACCCATCACCTTCCCTCCATCACCTTCCCTCCATCACCTTCCCCATCACACCTTGACCCATCACCTTCCCCCATCACACCTTGACCCATCACCTTCCCTCCCATCACACCTTGCCCCACCACCTTCCCTCCCATCACACTTTGACCCATCACCTTCCCTCCCATCACACCTTGTCCCATCACCTTCCCTCCCATCACACTTTGACCCATCACCTTCCCTCCCATCACACCTTGTCCCATCACCTTCCCTCCCATCACACTTTCACCCATCACCTTCCCTCCCATCACACCTTGTCCCATCACCTTCCCTCCCATCACACCTTGTCCCATCACCTTCCCATCATACTCTTCCTCCCTCAACTCATCCAATTTTACAATATATTCCGTTCTTCCCCAATTTCCATACGCCTTTTTTGACCCCAACACTCCCTCATCCAGAAGTGAAATTGGATCACGTCATTTAAGTCCAAATTTCATCATCTCCGGCAGCCTCGAGTTTGCAAATTAGAGTCTGACACCATCGAGGGGCGGCACTATCGAGGGGTAGTAAGATGAGGGGTGCTACTGAGGGGTGGCACTATGATGGGGTGGCACTATGATGGGGAGGCACTATGAGGGGGAGGCACTGAGAGGTGGCACTATCGAGGGGTGGCACTATGATGGGATTTCACTATGAAGGGGTGGCACTGTGATGGGGGGACACTATCGATGGGTGGCATTGAGAGGTGGCACTATGGTGGGGAGGACCTATCGATGGGTGGCACTGAGAAGTGGCATTATGACGGGGTAGCAGTATGATGGGATGGCGCTATGATGGGATGGCACTATGATAGGTGGCACCATCACGAGGCGGCACCATCATGGGGTGGCACTATGATAGGTGGCACCATCATAAGGCGGCACCATCATGGGGTGGCACTATGATAGGTGGCACCATCACAAGGCGGCACCATCATGGGGTGGCACTATGATAGGTGGCACCATCACAGGGTGGCACCATCACAGGGAGGCACTATGATAGAGTGGCACCATAACGGGGTGGCACCCTCCCTCGACCCTCATCTCTTCCTCCTGTCCCTCGTTCCCCTCGCTATCCCTCTTATCTTCCCGTCCCCTCAGTCCTCCTCCCGCTCACCCACCCTCCCGCTCTCTCCCTGTATTCCTGCCGCTCACCCCCTCTCTCTATGCTCTCCCTCATCCCCCTATGCTCCCTCTCCCCCGCAGCTCTTAACTAACCAGTGGGGGACACCTGAGCCAAAAATCCAATATTCATTATCTAACTGAAGTCAAATCTGATGGGTTAATTTGGGTGAAGTCATTGATGAGGGGGTCGTGGTTAAAGTCATTGAAGAGGGGCTCGTGGTTGAAGTCATTGATGAGGGGGGTTGATGTCATTGATGAGGAGGTCGTGGTTGATGAGGAGGCCTAAACATACGTAAAAAATCCCTTACGACGCCAAAACTGCCAACATTCCCAAGCACCAACACACACACACACCTGGTATAATGAGGTGCCAGGTAAGGTGACGCCCCACATTACCGTCACACCACCGACTAATTCTTCACCGCGAACAACCACCAACACTTGTCCAACATTCATATGCAAATGATGTCACACACACGTCGACTAACTCCCTTCCAACCGCTGACTACTGCACCCCCATCTCTACCGTCTACTATCGCCGCTGCCAGTGACCGCCATCGAATGCTGACACTGCCGCCGCCGCCACTGTCGCCGTGTCCCCCCCCCCCCCCACACATAACTCGGCCACTCGCTTTATCTTATTTGGGTAAAACAGTTGAGTCTGACGCCAATCGGGTTGTCGAAGGGAGAGTGAGGGAGGGGGTGGGGAGGGGCTTTTTGGGGAGGGGGAGGGGGTAAAGGAGGAAAGGAAGGCAGTGTGGAGGGGAAGGAGTAGAGAAGGAGAGGGAGTGTGGAGGGGTAGAGGGGGGGGGGCACGAGAGAGATGCTGTAGAAGGGAGAAGGGGTGAAGGAGGAGGGCGAAATGGTAAGTTAGCGCGGAAGAATGAGAAGCGGAGGGAGGGGAAGGAGAGAGAGAAAGAGCCGGTTGAGAAAGGAGGTCGAGTAGGAGTGGAGAAAGAGAGGTTAGTAAAAGGAGTAGGAGAGAGGGAGGAGGGAAAGAAACAAGGGAAGAGGAGGAAAGAGAAGGACACACACACACACACACACACACACACACACACACACACACACACACACACACACACACACACACACACACACACACACACACACACACACTGTACACACACACACATAACCTGTACACACATACACACTATTAACGTGTGTACATACATAGACACCAACAACAGTACCGTACCAACATTCACCCCTGAGTCGACTACATAATGTCTGCCACAACTCATGACTGGAAACGTAAACAAAGACGGCCATCTTTTTCTGACTGAGAAGACAAGGACAGAGGGAGATGATGAAGTCTACCAGCCACACACACACACACACACACATACATATACACACACACACACTCACCCGTCACAAAGGCAGAACCCATACACTCACCCATCACCCAATACCCATCACCATGCTTGAACCTATACACACATTCACCCATCACCAAGACAGGCACCAATACACACTCACCCGCCACCCAACACTCACCCCATCACCCAACACTCACCCTCACCCAACACTCACCCGTCACCCAACACTCACCCGCGTCACCCAACACTCACCCATCACCCAACACTCACCCCTCACCCAACACTCACCCCTCACCCAACACTCACCCGTCACCCGAATATTCAACACATACCCTTTACAAGCCCTTAGGTTAAAGGGTTATGACCCCTTTGTTACGGACACACCTCATCAGTCATCTAACTTAATCCCCTCACCCAACCAAACACCCCCCGTCCCACGCCACTAAGCCAGACACCAACATCCACCACCCAAATAAGCCATCTCACATCTCCCCTCCCTCATCTTACCCTTCCCCCATCACCCAACTAAATCACACCTCCCTCCCTCACCCACCAAACCCCCATCACCAAACTAAACCACCCCATCACTTTACCCAACTAAGCCATCACACCTCCCCCTCCCCAAACCAAGACACCCATCACCCAACTAAGCTATCACACCTCCCTTTCCCCATCACCAAGCCAGAACTAAGCCCCATACAACCACTATATGTCAGGCTTCACTCCAGTTGTCATGTAAATTAGCTGTCAAATCCCATGACATCCAGACAGTGAGTACTTTTGTTTGTAAATGATGATGACTATCTTACTGCTGCTAGTTCTCGACCCTCTGCTGCCACGTCAGGAAAAAATGAGGGAAAGTGATGCTTCCTGCCTTTCCTCCACCTCACTATTTTGTTTACCATTGTGGCATATTGTTACGTCATATTGGAAGGTCATAATTGGAGGGTCATATTAGGAGGTCATAACTGGAGGGTCATATTGGAAGGTCATACTGGGAGGTCATATTGGAAGGTCATATTGGAAGGTCATAATGGAAGGTCATATTGTAAGGTAATATTGGAAAGTCACACTGGAAGGTTATATTGGAATGTCCTTTACACAGGTCATATTGGAAAGTCATAGCTGGTGGAAAGTTCTATGGTCAGGTCAAATTATCATTGTGAGACTGTAATATGTCAATGTCATAATCTAGTGCCATGGTGGTGTCATAATAGTGTCATATGGTGGTAGTATAATATAGCATCAGTCATAATCGTGCCAAATAGAAGTGTCATGATAGAGCATTATAGTGTCATGGTGATGTCATAATAAAGTATCATAGTGTCATATAATCATAGTGTCATATAATGGAGTCCTGCTGTAGCGCCATTAGTGTCGCATGGTGGCATACGTGTCACAATGAAACCTCTATTAGGAGGTCATCTCAGTATCTCATCACGTGGTCTCATCAACACGTCATAGTCCACGTCATATCAGTACGTCATAGTACACATCACATCAACACTTCGCAGTACACGTCACATTATAACAAGGGTCACGTCACTTCCCTCCAGTACACACGTCAGACAGAGGACGGATTCAGACACAGACAGACAGACAGACAGACAGACATACATAGACAGGTGTAAAGACCCAATATTACATTATTATTTGATATTTCGCACCCATGAGGGGGGGAGGGGATACCTGTAACTCGTAAACACGCTGAGAGAGAGAGAGAGAGAGAGAGAGAGAGAGAGAGAGAGAGAGAGAGAGAGAGAGAGAGAATAACAAAAGTTTCTTACACTCACATTATCAAATCTTCATTAACGCTAACTTACAAATACGAAAAATAATGAAGAATAAAAATGAAGGTAAAACACAAAACACACACATTGAACGTTTCTTCGAATGTCAGTTAAAATTCGACATTGTATATTCTGTCCTCTGCTCTGCTCTCAGTATTAGCGACACTCACTGGTCAGTTACCCACCACCAACATACTCCATCCGCCGAGTGACACACACACACACACACACACACACACACACACACACACACACACACACACACACCGACTAACGCACACGACGGCGTGATCTAATCAGGTGTTTTATGCATCAACACAACGAGGACCTCATAAAAACACCCTCCAGGCAATTAGCGCAATCCATGTGGCAACGCCGCGTATGCAAATGAGGTAACAAAAAGCGGGTGCAACGTGAGACAGCGTTAGTCAGGCCGGCCTCGCTGTGCCCACACCCCGGCTCCCACGAACTGTAGTAGTCGCGGTAGCTTGTACATAAACACTGGCGGTTCTAAACGTGGCTTAAGAGAGTCTGTACACACACACACACACACACACACACACACACACACACACACACACACACACACACACACACACTCTAGCGGTCCTAAACATCACGAGTATAGGTGTTGATTATCGCTTTCCCCGAACGGTATAAGCGGTTGCGGTAGTCTGTATATATATAGCCACTAAAATTTAAACAATATTCACTTTAATAAAATATTAATTTATTTCACTTTATAAGTTGAATATTAATAAAATAGTAACATTATTCAATTATAAGTAAAATACATATAAAAATACGAGAATAATATTGAGAGTATTCAATTTATAAGTAAAAATCAACACTTTACTCGCAGAATATTCCGACTATTCACTTTATAAGTAAACTATTGACTACAACAGCCGCCGGGACAGCCCCTCACCTACGCCTCAATAAACCTTAACACATTTTACACTTGACAAGAGACTTCAGCTTCACTAAACTTCAAAAAACACAACAAGTTACAAAGTTTGGACTCCATGTAGCTGGAATATAAAGCAACGTGTCTTATTTCACGACAAAAAACGGATAAAAAAAACTACTATATCATTAAAAAAAACGTTTAAAACTACGCTTACAAAAAACTACCCAAACGTTACAAAAACACGCAATAAAAACTACGATACAAAAACCACGTTACAAAAAAACCACCTTATAAGAAACTACAACTTCACTCCCCGCAAAAATTTAACTATCATACCTTACCTAACCTAACCTAACCTAACCTATCCTAACCTAACGTAACCTATCCTAACCTAACCTAACCTAACATAACCTAACCTAACCTAACATAACCCTTAGATATACCAACATACAACACAACAACCCCTTAATAATAATAATAATAATAATAATAATAATAATAATAATAACAACAATAAAGATTCAATTAATATCAAAACACGACTTAAAAATTACAATTAAACATTACATTCTTAAGAAAGATAAGACACTGAAAAAAATCGATCATATTTGAACAAACAAAAGAAAAAAACTTATGAACTAAATAAATTGGTTATCGCTTTTAACATTACATTAATAACATTAAAAAAAGAGACACACCAGAAATAATGACGGCGCCATTCAATAACACCACAATAAATACAAATATACATTACAAAAGGAGAGAAAGAGTAAAAAAAAAGAGCTTTGAAACCCCATTATAATACAATACAAAAGACCTATAAAAAAAAGCTTTCAAAAGAGCATTAAGAATAATTCACTTTCCTAACATTAAAAATAACTCGATCCAAAAATTCCGGCGAGCAAATTAGGGCAACACAAATAGGCATTACACTTCACTATGTATACAAAAGCCGCAATTTGTGTCCCCAAAAGCCGCCACTTGTGTCCCCAAAAGCCTCGACAATATTAACTAATTGAGCGGCCATCTTCAAAAAGCCTTATTAGCCTTCAGTTTCTGAATACATCCCCCGTAGTCCAACCTACTTACCAAACTTTCCGCCAATATACATGCTAATTTCCCCACACCAATTCTGAGTCCTTCGCCTTGTGTGTGGGGGGGCGCGGAGAGAAGGGGGGTAGAGGTGGAAAGGAGGGATATAGAGAGGGGGGAGGCGTGGTGGGGAGGGTAGGGGAGGAGGCAAAGGGGTCAGAGACGGAGAAATGGAGATAAAAGGAGTGGGAGATAGAGGGGGCAAGGAGGGAGGGAGGAAGGTGGAAGGACGACACGAGAGGGAGGGAGGAAGGTGGAAGGACGACACGAGAGGGAGGGAGAGAGTGAACATTGTCTCCGTTTTCTATATAAAAAATATTTGCGTTTTTTTTAGTGCGGGTTGAGTGAGTGTTGTGTCAGTGCGTGTTTTTTGGGGTGTAGCGTTGTGTTGTTGTGTCTGTGTGAGTGTTTTTAGGTGTATCTGTGTCGTGTCAGCATTGTGTACTTTTAGGTGTACCTGTGTGTGTCGTGTCAGCATTGTGTATGTTTTTAGATGTATCGTGTGTGTGTATTATGTCAGCGGTGTGTACGTCTATAGGTGTATCTGTGTGCGTTATGTCAGCGGTGTGTACGTTTTTAAGTGTATGTGTGTGTTGTATATTTTTAAGTGTTGTGTGTCGTGTCAGAGTGGGAGGTTCCATTCTATACGCTCTTACGTGCCGGTGTGTATTTTCACTGTTACGGAGTCATTTTCGTTATAAGGTAGATAATTTTCACTGCACTGGTCTAGATTTTGAGTATTTTCACTGAACACAAAGCTATAGTGAGTATCCATGGCTCTGTTAGAATCATATGTGAGGAGTTTTCACTGTAAATTACAAAATCGCCATCCAATGTTACAGGAACTTCACTATTATCTAGTAATCATAAGTTCTATATGCAAGGACGAACTAAAATAATTTCACTGTAAGAAACTCGAGAAAGAACTTGGGAGTTTCACTGTTATATACGCAATGGTGAACTAATATAAAAACATCACTGTAATAGGATGACAAAAGTGAGATTTTTCACCGCAAAATATACGAATAAAACCCTTAGATTTACCTCCATATTAAGGAGTTGGTCAATTAGGTTAGGTTAGGTTAGGTTAGGTTAGGTTAGGTTAGATATTTAACAACTTAAGATGACATATACTAGCAGCTGCAGTACAGATCAGGCAGGGTTAACGAGGGGTCGACAGGACAGGTAGAGTTAACGAGGGGTCGACAGGACAGGTAGAGTTAACGAGGGGTCGACAGGACAGGTAGAGTTAAAGAGGGGTCGACAGGACAGGTAGAGTTAACGAGGGATCAACAGGACAGGTAGAATTAACGAACCATAAGACCCCTTCACCTCCCTCCCCCCCATGGCCAAAATACCCCAATCCCCCCCCTTCCCCTCCTTCAGGTACAAAAGGTAACGTCTCTCACCCCTCCTACAGGTATCACAGAGCCCCTTTACTGCTCTCCTGTAAGGGGGAGGTACTCAGTATGCCGTTTATCAAGGCTCTTCGGCAGGACACAATGGGAGAACAACTGACTTCACCTACCTTTTGATGAATTACTATTGTGTGTGGGTATTTTAACCCTTGTGAATGGTTGGTTTAATGGTGTTTTGTGTTGGTTTAATTTTTATTTTTTTTATTATTATATTTAGTAGTAGTATTATTGTCGTTACGGTATTATTATTATTATTATTATTATTATTATTATTATTATTATTATTATTACTATTATTATTATTATTATTATCCAAATAGTCTCCACAAAGTAGCACAGACAAGCTTAACCTTCCTCAGCCAATGAATAAAAGACTAATAATGGCAACTCAAGCTTGTGTACGAACCATAACGAATATTCTCTCATGACTCAAGCTTCCTCCTCCTCGACAGCTTATTTCAGCTTATTCTCTCTACAACAACCTTCAGTATCATACGAGAATGTCCCCTTATACCTCGGCACTAAGTAGGGCAACCAATAAAAAATCCAAGAGCCTCTCACCGCCATCTTTTACCCAATTAGGACACTGAACATGGGGAAAGTCGACCAACCACGTAATGCTGGATGAGTGTACTCTAGTTTTTGCCGTCTTTCAACCAATCAGAAGGCTAGGGATGAGAAAAATTGACCAATCATGAGTTGTTGGGCGAGTGCCTTTTAAGTTTTTTTTTTTTTACGTTTTTCAACCAATCAGGTAGTTAGAAAAGGGGAAAATCGACCAATCACGTATTTAGACATATAAATGCCCTCCAGTTTCTGATTATTCTTTAACCAATCAGAACATCGGACGGGAATAAACCGACCAATCACATCTTGCCTCATGAGTGTCCTCCAGTCAACCTCTCTCGTCCTCCTTCTCCAAACTCGTCTCAACCTAAACAGAGAATCTTCCTACACGCTTACAACATCCTCCTCCTCTCTAACGTCAGCTTAAGATCATAACATCACAAACATCCTCTTTAGGTTAGTAGCTCAACATCTTCACCACCCCCCGCCCCCAGACCCTCTGTAAAACATCATTATTATTGCAACATCACCACCAACCTCCTCCACCAAAACGGGGAACTTCCTAAATTTAAATCAACATCTTTGCAACATCTTCCAATTTACTCGACTGAAAGAGAGAGATAACAAGCGGTCGTGGAGAGGTTTATAGAAATAGACCACGATAACAATGGCCGATCTTCAGGGTAGGATTAATGGGGTCGTACGGGGCTACCTACAGGGGTCGTACGGGACTATTTACAGGGGTAGTAGGGGGGATACTTACAGGGGTCGTACAGGGCTACCTACAGGGGTCGTACGGGGCTACCTACAGGGGTCGTACCGGGCTTCCTGGCAGGATCGTATGGCTACCTACAGGGGTCGTTCGGGGCTACCTACAGGGTTCGTACGGGCTACTTACAGGGTTCGTACGAGCGACCTATAGGGGTCGTATGGGGGTTCCTGGCGGGGTCGTACGGGCTACCTACAGGGGTCGAAAGGAGCTACTTAGCGAGGGTCGTATGTACTTAGCGAGGGTCGTACAAAGTTGGTACCTCCCCTTAACAAGCCATTCACCACAACGGTCAGCCTCGGGATAATATACCATACCTCCCTCTCAGTCAGGGTCCAGTGGCTACCTTCTTTCACCTGGTCGCTAAGTACCCGTGAGAACCATACCTCACCTCTCACCATTCTTCTTTCCCCAACTTTACCTCACCTCTCACCACTCACCTCTCATATTCATCTCCCCTCTTCTCTCACTACTGTCAATCTTTCCCTTCTCTCTTCATTCGTATTATCTCTCTCTCTCTCTCTCTCTGCTCTCACTCCTCCATGCCTCCTTTCATATTCCTCTCAACTTTCATATTCTCCTCTTTTATTTCCTCTTTCCGTTCCTCCTCTTGTTCTCTCTCTTACATCTCTCTTTCTCCTCATACTCCTCTCCATTCTTTCATGCATCTCTCTCTCTCTCTTCTCTCTCTCTCTCTCTCTCTCTCTCTCTCTCTCTCTTTCTCTCTCTCTCTCTCTCGCTCTCTCTCTTATCTGCTTTCACATTTCCGTTTACACAACGAGAACAAGGGGGCACACACACACACACACACACACACACACACACACACACACACACACACACACACACACACACACACACAGGACCACGTGAGATCCTTCATATCAACACCCGAGGACGAGTTACTACACCACGTGAACACCACACCACCTGGTGTCTCCATGACCAGTCCAGGCCCGGGCCATCAACTGTAAATTATAATCATTTGTATGTTCAATCATTGTTCCTTCTCCTTTCAGTAATGAAAGCTTTTGTTAAACGACCCACCCACCCCCATATCTTTGTATGTAATAAGTCATTTTTGTCCAATGTATATTTTCAGCTTTCGGGCTGTCGACTTTTTCAATAAACCGTTAATAATAATAATAGTAATAATAATAATTATTATTATTATTATTATCATTATTATTATTATTATTATTATTATTATTATTTTATTATTACACACACACACACACACACACACACACACACGATTCAAAATGCTGTTAATAAAGAGACCCAAACAATGCTTACAAACAAAGCTAGACTAACAAACAAGACATACACAAATTAAAAGCACAGCTAAACAAAAACTTACAAACGAAGCCAAACAACGAAATAAAAATAGGTTCATCTAAATTAACGATTAACGATATGAAAATGACGATAAAAACAAACTAACAGACAGACAGACACAAGAACGAATAGATATCAGTTGCTATATATCCTTCGTATATACCATGGGGGGGGGGCATAAAAATAAACACATAGAAATAAGTAAAAAGTAATTCTCTCAACTATGACTGACAGACAGACAGACTGAGCGACCTTTACGTGTTAACAACAAATCCAGCTCTTTGTCATTTGATCATTGGAAAGAGTTTTAAAAGTCAGCAGAAACTACGAAAAAAAAGTTTTCATTTAAGAGAAAATAAAAGTTTTGAACGTTGTAAATAAAAAAACTGAAAGAATAATAAAAGCCTTATTTAAAATCTCAAGGTTCTTTGCTATTTAATTGAAGGAAGAAGTTTAAAATGGACAAAAATAGTTTCTTCCAATTTAATAGGAAATAAATGTTTTATGTGCGGTAAATTGGGAAAAATCGAAAATGTTTTAACATTCTAAGTTTCCAGGGCCTTTGTCATTTAAGGCCATTCAAGGGAAACTAAATAAAATACTGAAACTCAAATACAAAATACTACCCGGGTTTTTGTAAATCATTTAACTACAGGATAAAGTTAAAAAAAGTCGACTAAAGCTAAAAAAAAAAATACCGTAAGCTACTCATGTGAAAATAAAAGTTTATAAAGTAGACAATAGTTATGGAAAAAGCCTAACGCTACTTAAGTGAAAATGAAAGCTTAAAATGTAAAGAAAAGCTAAAAAAAATTCCTTACGTTACTTAAGTGGAAATGGAAGTTTATAAATTAAATAAAAAATACCTAACGCTACTTACGTGAAAATTCAAGAAAATAAAAGTTTAAAAAGTAAAAAAAAAAAGCTAAAGAAAAAAATACCTCGGTGAAAAAAGTCTTCTGAAGCCATCAATAAAAATGATTGAAAACACAAATTTAAAACAACACACCAAAAATCATTTCAACTACAGATCAATATTACAAAGAACAAACAACAAAAGGTCAATTAAGAAAAAGGTCACCACCTCCCAATTTAACTTTAAATAAATAATAAAAGACTGTGGATAAAACAACACCGGAACAAAACTCACAAAATACTAAATATACGGTAAGAAGTTTAAAGGTTGACCAAAATACTAAATTTCGTGAAATTTAATGAATAAACTTTAGTGATTTAAAAAAAATTATATATAAAAAATTAAACTAGAATACCTAACCAATAAAGACAAACTGTTGAAAAAAAATATTGAAATACACTAAAAAAAAAAATGGCCCAAAAATAAGACGGTACTGTATATGGGATGGTTGGAAAATTAAATAAATTACTTATAAAAATGTCAAACAACAAAAAAAAAAAAAAAAAAGGTATAACTCACTTTAAAATTACTCATAGATCTAACTACCAGTCATTTAAGATGAGTAACTATGGATAAGAAAAAAACGGAAAAACACCAAACACACAACAAACAATAAAACACCAAATACACAAAAACACCCAAAAAACACAAACAAAAAACACCCAAAACACCACAAACAAAAAACACCAAATACACAAAAACACCACGAACAAAAAAAACAGAAAAACACAACAAACAAAAAAAACACCAAATAAACAAAAACACCACGAACAAAAAAAAACAGAAACACCCCAAAACACGAAAAACACAAAAACACCCTTCCAGCTCCTCGCCAAGACTAACAAGGAAAACAAGTGGTGGAATACACTTAAGAAACACGGAGAGCTCGACCTCCTCGCCACTTAACAAAAGAGGAAGAAAATGAAGAAAAATAAAAGAGTTTTTAGGGAGAAAACTGAAGCAGAGACGCCTGGCAGCACTAGCAAGAGGGAGGGAGGGAAGGAAGGAGAGGGAGAGGAAGGGGGGATGACAGAGGGTGATGGGAGGGAAGGAGAAACATTACCAGTGGGAGGGAGGAGGAGCAACAGGAGGGAAGAAGACAGAGAGCAGGAGGAAGGAAGGGAGGGAGGGAAGAAAATATTGAGGGATGAAAGCAGGAAGGGAGAGAGGAAGGAACGAAGGAAGGAAGGAAGATTTAGGTACTTAATACACACACAAACACGCTTCCCTCACTGTTTAAATCCGATCGGCTCGAAAAATTGTGGACGAGGGTGGAGGAGGCGAGGAACGTGCGCTGGCCAGGCCTGGCTAACTTAACCCGCCTCCTACTGTAGCTGTAAAAACACTTCCTTTCTGCACCAGCGTCCACCAATGAAATGATGTCGTCCCGTCCCTTTCCACCAATGGCATGGCTTCGTTCGTTCTTCCACCAATGGCATCGCTCCTTTTTATTATTCCACCTATTGAATTAATTCGCTTCGACCTACAACAAACACAATTAAACAACCACAACCTACAAAAAAACAACCACAATTACACCACATAGATTCATCACCCAATACACCTAATTAACTCAAAAGGTCAGCTGCTGATCCACACTCAATCACTTTAGGAAACAACAACAAACTTAGATTCACTTCCCTGTGTTTGTGACTCACTGTGAAAGGTCGTAATGTATAATGTATAAAATTATGCCTGGCTGTTACCCCACTATTCTCCACCATAACTACAATTTCCTCACTACTCACCACCATAACTACAATTTCCTCACTCAATCTCTATCGTAACCACAATTTCCTCACTCAATCTCTATCGTAACCACAATTTCCTCAATCAATCTCTATCGTAACCACAATTTCTTCAATCAATCTCTATCGTAACCACAATTTCCTCACTCAATCTCTATCGTAACCACAATTTCCTCACTCAAAATCTATGACAACCACAATTTCCCTCACCATTCCAACCACTATCCCTCATCTCTACAGCAACCACAATTCTCCTTAGTCTCCATCATAACCACAATTATTACAACCACCATCGCAACAACCACAATCACAATACCTCAACCACCACAACCACAACTCATTTCAGCATCGCGTCTTACATATGAGGTGTCAGGCGGCTATACCATCGCGACAGACAGACAGACAGACAGACAACGCAGACAGAGATAGACAGATAGATATATATAGAGAGATAAACAGACAGACAAGAGACAGACAAACAGACAGACAGTTTAACTAACGTGGGCCCTATTGCGGGTAGCCAACTTCACTCCTCGTCTCTCCCTTCTCTTTTCTTTCTTAACACTGATGGATGGAGCGGTAAGCAAATTAGGCACAAAGGGTAGGGAGGGAGGGGAGGGTAAGTGGGTTAAGGGGAGGGGTAAGGGGGGGGAGGGTGGGGAGGGGAAGGGAGAAACGGAGAGAAGTGAGGAGGGGAGGAGTAAATGGCAAGACAACGAAATTTAAACCAAACACCTTCAAGGAATGTACTGTAACACACACACACACACACACACACACACACACACACACACACACACACAGACAGAGTATTACATGTTGACATAAGTCTTTTCACCATATAATTCAGAGGTATTTATACACACAGCCAATCATATCGTTAGGTGAGTACTGGTGGATGTAATCATTGGCTGGGAGCGGTGTATTGATGTATAAACACAAGAGCTTTCATGTTCAACCACGTGTATACAAGTTCCTAGCCAGGTACTGTACCCTATGTCTTTGTTCCCTCCGAGTCAATAAGAAATACGGATGAAATACAATAAGAATGGAAACGAATATAGGAAAAAAATACGATAAAATAAGAAATAAATGTGAAAAAAAAGGACAAACGCGGAACTAGAGAGAGGAACCAGAAGGAAAACAGAAGGAAGAATGTCGAGGAAATATGCTGGTATGTTATAGGAGACGCACTGAAATATGATGGATGTTTTGGGGGGTGGAGTGTGATGGGGCGTGTTTCGAGGAATATGTCTTGGTGAGGGGGAGGGAAAAGGTGATGGAGAGGAGAGGGAAGATGAGGAGGAAGAGAAGGTGAGGGGTGTAGGAAGGGGAACATAAGTAAGAGGAAAGGGAGGAGGAACGGGGTGTGGTATACATTTCAAAGGGTGTACCGACGACTCTCTCTCTCTCTCTACTAGATACCTTTAGACACTATTTCTCCACCCCAGACCCCACCCCTCCGCATCACACCCTTCCCGTTTTTCCCTAGTACAAGTGAACGAGTCCGCCGGGTACCTACCATGAATCCTTTTACCCTTGTCCCCAAGTGCATGTAAACCGGTCAAGATACAACTAACAACCCTCCCCTTATACTATAACCCTTATAAACAAGGTTGTGTGCCACGTAGATCTTTCTCCTTGTCCCCAAGTGCGTGTAAACAAACCTTCAAAGGGAAGAACCCCTTGCCCTTGTCACCTCAAGTGCTTGTAAACAGTCGTGGCAGCATGGAGGGTGAAGGAAGGGGGGTGGCGAGGTTGAGACGAGTGCAACGAGGGTGAGCAGGGGAAGGGGGAAGAGGGAAGAAGAGAAGCATGGAGGAGGGGAGGAGGAGGAGGAGGAGGAGGAGGAGGAGGTGAGACATTCAAGAGGGTGCTGGTGGTGACCCTGGGGTACACTGATCAACCTGTCCCGACCCTCAAGTAGAAGTGATGGACGACACACACACACACACACACACACACACACACACACACACACACACACACACATACACACACACACAGTTACTTCTATTAATATTACCATTGTTACTGTCCCTATTGTCACTGTTGCTGTTGTCACTCAGATAGTCAATTGAACTAACACCATGACAACCTAGACATTTACGAGTCAGCTCAGAATGTCAGTCACGTGGGTCAGACATTACGTATAACAGATAGGAGTCAGATAGTCAGCCCAGGGTGTCAGTCACGTGGGTCAGACATTACGTATTACAGATAGGAGTCAGATAGTCAGCCCAGGGAGTCATCACGTGGGTCAAAATTCACAGGACAGGAAACAAGATATTTGTGAACCAGGTGAGAATATGTTACATTATATCAATATTGTCTCACACCGGATAATATAATCACACCATTAAAGGCACCTGGTCGTAGAGATACCATGGTAGATCAACCTAACCTAACCCAACCTAACCCAACCCAACCTAACCCAACCCAACCTAACTCCAACCTAACCCAACTCCAACCCAACCCAACCCAACCCAACCCAACCTAACCTAACCCAACCCAACCCAACCCAACCTAACCTAACCCAACCCAACCGAATCCAACCTAACCTAACCTAACCTAACCCAACCTTTCCTTACCTAACCTAACCTTGAGCTTAATTAGCGTTAATTCCGGGTGTCACTCCCGCTTTCTCTCTGCCCCCTTCCTTCATCCCCTCACCATCCCTTCCCTCCTCCTCCCTTCACCCCTGGACTTCTTCCACCCCCTATAACTCCCGTCCCCTCCCTATCTCCCTCCTCCCCTCATTCCACCGTCCTATAACTCCGTCCCACTCCCTATCTCTCCCCCTAACTCCTGCCCCCTCCCTATCTCTCCCTTAATCATTCCCAACTCCTTCCTCCTATCCTCCCTAACTTCCACTCTCCTATCCTCCTTCCACCCTCCCTCAAACTAAAGTGAGCAAAGCGGTGACTGTAAAGAAAACTATCCAGTCAACGTAGGGGTAACTGACCTACCTGGTACCATGACGTCACTTCATTACCAACAAGAGGCTGACACGTACCCTGTGGGGCGAGAAGAAGAAATACACTACTCTCTCTCTCTCTCTCTCTCTCTCTCTCTCTCTCTCTCTCCTGTACATCACACCTCCTTGTCCCTCACCACACCTCTCTGTTCCTCCCCACTCTCCTCCTCTTGCCCTCCTCCCCACTCCTCTCTGCTCCTCCTCTCACTCCTCTCTTGCCCTCCCCACCTCTGCCCCTCACCACCCTCTCTTTGGCCTCACCACCTCTCTTGGGTTCTCCCCACTCCCTCTTGCTCCCTCACCACTCTCTGCCCCTCCCCATCTCTCTGTCTCACCATCCTCAGTAGCGAACAATGATCTTTTTCGCCATGATGGATGAGTGGATTTGGGGATATGTTTCCTTACACGTCACTTCTGGGGAAGGGGGGAGATGGAAGCAAAGGTCAAGGAGGTGAACGAGGAGGAGATAGGAGAAGAGGAGGAGATAGGAGAAGAGGAGGAGATAGAAAGAGAAGAGGAGACAGAAGGAGAAGAGGAGATAGAAGGAGAAGAGGAGACAGAAGGAGAAGAGAAGATAGAAGAAGAGGAGATAGAAGGAGAAGAGAAGGAGAAGAGAGGAAAATAAGAAGATATATACGAATATAAAGAATAGAAGAGGAAGAGGGATGTATCATGAGGAGAAGTGGAGAAGGTAGAAGGAAGAGAAATAGAAGAGGTAAAAGGAGGAGGAGAGGAGACATGCAAGAAGATGGAGAGAATAATGAATCACGCCATGACCCCCGCCACCCCCAATCACGACTGGCACAATCACACAATCACGACTGACACAATCACACAATCTTATATACTAATCTGACATTCTCAAGCCAATACAGAATTCTGACAATACTTCATAAGGTGCGAGACCAAACTGACAATATATCACACACTAATGAAATATTCTGACAATCACTTGAGTGCACTTAAAATAAAAACTTTAAATTCGGTAAAACATAACAAAACGACTATCTGGAATGGAGAGGAGGAGGAGTCTAGCTGGAGGAAGAGGAGTCTAGCTGTAATGAGAAGGAAGAGGAGGAGTCTAGCTGTAATGAGAAGGAAGAGGAGGAGTCTAGCTGTAATGAGAAGGAAGAGGAGGAGTCTAGCTGTAATGAGAAGGAAGAGGAGGAGTCTAGCTGGACTAAGGAGGAAGAGGAGGAGTCTAGCTGGAGGAAGAGGAGTCTAGCTGGAGGAAGAAGGAGTCTAGCTGGAGGAAGAGGAGTCTAGCTGTACGAGGAGGAAGAGGAGGGAGAGCTGGAGGAAGAGGAGTCTAGCTGTAATGAGGAGGAAGAGGAGGAGTCTGGCTGAGGAAGAGGAGTCTAGCTGGATGAAGAGGAATCTAGCTGTAATGAGGAGGAAGAGGAGGAGTCTAGCAGGAATAAGGAGGAGTCTAGCTGGAGGAAGAGGAGTCTAGCTGGAGGAAGAGGAGTCTAACTGGAGGAAGAGGAGTCTAACTGGAGGAAGAGGAGGAGTCTAGCTGCAATGAGGAGGAACAGGAGGAGTCTAGCTGGACTAAGGAGGAAGAGTAGGAGTCTAGCTGGAGGAAGAGGAGTCTAGCTGTAATGAGGAGGAAGAGGAGTCTAGCTGGAGGAAGAGGAGTCTAGCTGGAGGAAGAGGAGGAGTCTAGCTGGAGGTAGAGGAGTCTAACTGGAGGAAGAGGAGTCTAACTGGAGGAAGAGGAGGATTCTAGCTGGGCACCTTACCAAATATTACACCAAAAGGCTCGAGCAGGTAATTACAGACACACTTGACATTTCACACCAACTGATCACATATTTAAATGACCTTTCCAGGGTAATCAGAAGAATGGTCGACCTTTAACTGACCAGTAATAGCCCCAAATTGACCACCCAGAAAAACACATTTATATCCATTATATGTGAGAGAGAGAGATACCCCGTCTACAACACCCGAGAGAACTTATGTTGTTGACTTTCATGGGGTTAAATAATTCTCCTATTAGGTTCTCAGTCTCCCTTAAATGTTGACTTTTAGGGGGAAGATAACTCAGTGCCATTAAGCAACCCCATTACTGACTTAAAAGGGGGTAGAAGAAACCTCTTTGAAACCCCTAGATACAGGTGTAGTTCAGATTGTTTACTTTCCGGGAGAGGGGGGGGTCAGTTTTGAATCCCCCTCCCCTCTAATTCAAAGGGACCCCCCCCCCCCCAGGTTGTTGACTCCCAAGATCACACACGTTCTGGGGCGATTGATGATGGATGGTGGAAGGAAGTTTTCGTGAAAAGCTTCGAAACTCCTGGCGGTGATTTGCCTCACGTGAGGCTTCCAAACTCATGATACAGTACTTGCGGGGATACTAACCCTCCCCCTACCCCCTCCCCACTAACTCGCTTTACCCAAAGTTTATATATAAACGCTTCTCGCAACTGTTTGTGTGAGGCTTCGAATTCATCGTTCAATCCGCGCGAAGCATTTTGAACAGAACTTACTGGAGAGGGGGAATGTAATTTGATACGCTTCAAAGATGTTAACGTACACCGCATAAAAGAATTGCCAAGTAACACCTCCTTGTACTTTATGAAATACATGTCCTTTATCCTCCACGTACAGTGTGTTCAAAGCATCGCCTTCCATGTACATACCTTGTATTCCAGGGTATTTTTGACTAGGTATTTATTTCCACGTTAGTTCGGTATGGTAGGTACTTGGGAAGAATCACAACATGAATAAATAATCTGTTGAAATCCAACCCGACATTAATAAGATTCAGTCTCTTACTGTGGGTTCAACTTACAGGTCTTTTAATGTAGCGCACCGTGTTAGGTATGCTGCTGCAGCCAGGACGGTTTTATAATGTCTTGGGAGGTTTACTGTGAAGAGATTAGCCGAGGAGTTTCAGCGGGTGAATGGTGTTTTGTACAGTGGTCCGCGCATGGCTGCCCTCCCCCCGGGGCGCATTAACCTTCAACGCACGGATGCTCATGTGGACCCTTACCACTTAGGGGAAACGACCTTCGGGCCAGGAGAAAACGCAGCACGTACACAAGAATACGCAAAGTGTGTACCTAAGAATACATCAAGTGTGTGTATATAAGAATCCGCAGTGTGTACATAAAAAAAACGTCAAGTGTGTGTACCTAAACATACGCCAAGTTTGTGCACAAAAGCATGCGTTCAGTATGTGTACATAAGTATACGGACGTGCACATGTGTACCCAACCACATACTCGTAGGATCAACAGGGACAAAAAATGCGCATAAAAACATGGCATCAATAATGCACCTAGACTACCTTAAAGAAACGCGTTCAATCGTCCGGGATAACATGGGCAGGAGTTCACCATAGGAGTGTTTGCGCGTCTAAAATTCGATCACATGAAGCCGTAATTACTCACGAAACCTGAGTGTTGGTGATCGTGAAAGACAAGACCTGAAGTATATCTAACGTTCGTACCCAGAGAGGAAGGGAGAACGTTCATGAGCGATGATAAGAGGAAAGTAAACTCCCCCTGTTGATGAAAGGGGACGTAAGAACGGGTATTTTTAGAGAGTGAGTGAAAGGCAAACGTTCCCAATGACGTGTGAGGGATAGGGACGTTCATGAGCGAGATTACGAGGAAGGTAAACGTTCCTAACGATGAAGGTGTAGATCCGACAACGTTGTTCAGCGATGACAGGAGAAAGACGAACGTTCCTTCCGATGATAAAGAGACAAGAAAACGTTCTCGACGATGATGAAGGACTCGAGGAACGTTTTCGGGAATGACAAGATAAATAGAAACGTTCCTAATGTTTGTGGCTGAAATATGACACACGAAAACGTTGTCAAAAAACATTACAGCATTCATACATAAACAAACAACCCAATCAATTAAAACACAAACATCACAAAACACAAACATCACAGCCTCCCTACAACACAAACATCACACTGTCCCTACAACACAAACATCACACTGTCCCTACAACACAAACATCACAGCGTCCCTACAACACAAACATCACAGCGCACAAACATCACACTGTCCCTACAACACAAACATCACACTGTCCCTACAACACAAACATCACACTGTCCCTACAACACAAACATCACAGCCTCCCTACAACACAAACATCACAGTCCCTACAACACAAACATCACAGTCCCTACAACACAAACACTCCCTACAACACAAACATCACAGCGTCCCTACAACACAAACATCACACTGTCCCTACAACACACAACATACCACAACTGTCCCTACAACACAAAAACATCACAGCGTCCCTACAACACAAACATCGTATAACTTCAATAGATGTATTCTCCTTTAAGATATTGTGCACTATGGCATCAGCTGGGAGACGGGAGGCTGTGGGTGATTGACAGGCCAGCGGCTGAATTCTCCCGAGGTTGTTGTGTTGGTGGTGAAAGATGGTGGTAAGGGGGAGAGGTGGTGGTGAGAGGTGGTGGGTGGTGGTGAGGGGTGAGAGACGATGGTGAAGGTGGTGGTGAGGGTGGTAGTGGTGAGGGTGGTGAGATGGAGGTGAAAGACGGAGGTAGTGATGGTGGGGAGAGGTGGTGTTGGTAGATGGAGAACACAGGAGGAATTGAGGAGGAAGAAGGAGACAGCATGTGGTGAGGGAGAGGGAGGAGACAGGTAGAGAGGTAGAGGAGGAGGAGAAAGAAAATGTAGGCAGAGGGAGGAGGAAAAAGGGTGTAGGGAGGAGGAAGGGGGGGAGGTAGTAAGGGAGATTAAAGGAAAAGTAGAAAAGAGCAAAGGGGAGGAGAGTGAACAGAAGAGGAGGAGGGAGGAAGGGAGAGGAGGGAGGAAGGAGAGAGAGAGGGGGGAGAGGATGGATAGAAACTGAGGAATGATACCCCCTCCTCCCCCCTCCGTTGAATATTTCAGCCGCGGAGGTGGAGAGGTGGGTAGGAGGTAGGGAGACAGGAGAGGGAGGGGGGGGGGGCAACAGCAGCGTCTCTCCCGGCCTCTACATAAAAAATAACATCTTCTCTCACACTTCTATCACCCTCCTCGCTCCTGACGGCTTTACACAGCACATCACCAATCACCAAAACCACAAATAAACTCCAATATCTACTTTTTAAACAATATCTAAGGTTAGGTTAGGTTAGGTCCGAATTAAAAAAATAATAATAATTAAATAAAAGTTCAAACAGAATTCTTTATATCCATCGTGTGTTCCTAATCCCCGTCTCCCTCACCTGTAATTACCTGATGCCATTTACAAACCTTAAGGGTCACCATTAACAAATAATTTCGTTAAAAAGCCTTCAACACAGGTACAGTAGCTGAAACAACTATCTGTGCAGACTTTGTGGGAAACAATATGAGACCATGGACGATAAATATTGGTATATGAAGACTGTCACTAGTCACACGTAAAATTTGGGAGCATATCGACCCCCACCTGCACAGATTAGTTGTTTTGGCTACTGTACCTCAAATTCCTCGTTAATTACTAGATCACTGAGAAACCTTCGTCATGATGTTCAGGCCAGAGGAGAAAACGAACAAAAAAATGAGAAAAGAAAATGATAGAATAAAACAAATGAAAGTCGTTCATAAAAATCTCCTTTACACTGTGATTGACACTGACGCCGACACTGTGATTACTGGCACTGTTTTGTTCAAGGATTATCTTCACTACTATTGAACTGTTGCTTTTTTACACAGGTAGTTATTTTCCAATGAACTTTGTACTTATTGATAAAGGTCAGTTTCTAACATAGGTAATGACTTTCCTGATCTTTTCACTCTGATACATCAATGAACTGGGATGAATTTAATCTAGTTTAACCCAATCTACAAAAAATTATACACCTATAATTTAAGGATTTCATTAATGCTAAAATTATCTAATCTCATCAAAATAAACTGGTATAAATTTTTTTTTCTCGATTAGTGACTCCCTATAATTTTTTTTTTTTTTAGAATTTTGACTCAGCTATAATGAATTTGTTGTTTAATTTAGAACTATGGATTTCTTCTTTTGGTATATTTTCATTATAATACAAAAGACCCCCCCCCCTCTCCTCTACGCCAGCTATGCCCCGTTCGTCAGCTCTGCCCCGTTCGTCAGCTCAGGGTCAAAACTCATACCATAAAATCCTCTGCATCAGCACTACGTCACTCATCTACATACCCAACGTCACTCCTCTATAAAGCCGTCACTCATCCACGCACCTATCACTCATCTACACACACCCCGCGCCTCTTGTCCACACACCCCACGTTATTCACTACACACACTACGTCACTCACCCACGTCACTCATCTACACACCTGTCACTCATCTACACACTCTACGTCACTCACCCACACAGCCATGTCAACCATCTACACACCCACGTCACTCATCTACACACCTGTCACTCATCTACACACCCCGAGTCACTCATCCACACACCCACGTCACTCATCCACACACCCCGCTTCACTCATCCACACACCCCGCTTCACTTATCCACACACCACACGTCACTCATCCACATACCCACGTCACTCATCCACATACCCACGTCACTCATCCACATACCCACGTCACTCATCCACACACATTACTTGAATCAGGTGGCGTAAAATTTCGTAGTTTATGCAAGAGGAAGGATACAGTGTGTGTGTGTGTGTGTGTGTGTGTGTGTGTGTACACTATACTAACAACCATGTCTGTGACTTCGTGTACGTTTATGCATGAGCGTGCGTTCAGGTATGAATATGAGCGTGTAATTGCGCCAAGGTACACCTTTAAGTATGCACTGATATACATACAGGTGTGTAAGTTTGTATTAAAGCGTATCTGTACGACTTTGTCTCTCAACCACACCCTCTTCCGCTCCCACACACACTCACACACCCAACATCCCTCTCACACACCCAACATCCCTCTCACACACCCAACATCCCTCTCACACACCCAACATCCCTCTCACACACTCACTCTCCGCAAACTTCTAATACAATCCTTACTCTCCTCCCACACACTTCCCACACATGCACACACACTTTCCACACATGCACACACACACTTCCCACACATGCACACACCCAACACACACTCCCCTAACCCCCCCCCACCCCTCTCACACACTAAACACACTCTTCTCACACACACCAACACAACTGACACACTCACCCGACACACTCTCACAGACGCATATATCCTGGTACACAAACCTGGCAGTGATGTCAACGGGTCGACAAAAACTTGACCATCCTATAGGACCTCCACCCAGTATCCTTGTGCCCTACACCTCACTCTCCTCTTGTTTATATTAACTAGATAGGAGGAAGAGGAGTAAGAGGAGATGGTGGTAAGTGATGGTAGGTGATGGTTAGTGGTGGTAGGAGGTGATGGTGAATGGTGGTAGGTGATGGTGAATGGTGGTAGGTAGTGGTGAGTGATGGTGGTGGTGGTGGTAGATGGTAAGTAGTGATGATGGTGGGTAGGAAGTGGTGATTTACCTACCTACCTACAGACAGACTTCACCTCTCATCACTTCTGCCACACTGGTGTGTAGAGCAACACCTTCTCTCGGGCAACACAGGCAAGTCTTGGGAAGTTAAAAGCGAAATTGAGCCAGAGAGTTTGTTTGATGATTTTAAAAGCTCTCATCCAAGTATTTTCATTAATAAAACCTTTGGTATTAAGGCTTTGTAACCAACCCCCATCCCCTCCTACTTCCTCCTCTCCTCCTTCTCCCTCCTCTCCTCCTTCTCCCTCCTCTCTCCTTCCTTCCCCTCCCTCCTCTCTCCTTCCTCCTTCCTTCTCCTCCCTCCTTCCTCATCCCTCCCTCCTCCTCCTTCCCTTCCTCTCTCCCTCTCTCCTTCCTCCCTCCTCCCTTCATCCTCCCTCCTCATCCCCTCCTCCTCTCTTCCCTCCTCTCTCCCCCATCCCTCCCTCCTCTCTCCTTCCTCCTCCCTCCTCTCCTCCCTCCTCTCTCTCCTCATCCCTCTCTCCTCTCCTTCCTCCTCCTCCCTCTCTCCTCCCTCCCCTTCCTCATCCTCCCTCCTCCTCCTCTCCTTCCTCCTCCTCTCTCCTTCCTCCTCTCCTCCTTCATCCCTCCCCTCATCCTCTCTCCTTCCTCCTCCCTCCTCTCTTCCTCATCCCTCCCTCCTCTCTCCTTCTCCTCCCTCCTTCCTCTTCCTCCTCCCGCCCTTCTCTTCACCTGCAGCACCAAGACTGTCCATCACATTAATTATATAAAACAATACTATTAATACCAGATTTAAATGTCTCTTTCTCTCTGTAATATTTAATGACCTCAATTAGCGTACACGGCTGAAGCTGTCAGTTATGGTAATTAACAATTAGTGTAGATATTTAGGTGTAATTAGAATGTATACTGTGTTTCGTTAACGTGGTGCAAATTCAGGATAAAATGGGAGGGGTTTAACCTACCCTCCCCTTTGCGTCTACCCTTTCTTTCCCCCTTTCCCCGTATTTACTCTCTCCTCCCTTACCTCTCTCTCTCCCCATCTTCCCCTGCTGTGTGTGTGTGTGTGTGTGGAAAAACATTTAATTTGCTTATTTACTCTACTCTCTCTCCCCTCCCTCTCCTCCGACATTCTCTCACCCCTACTGACTATCTCTCACCCCTGCCCCACGACTATCTCTCACCCCTGCCCCGACTATCTCTCACCCCTGCCCCGACTATCTCTCACCCCTGCCCCGACCCCATCTCTCACCCCTGCCCCGACTATCTCTCACCCCTACAACTATCTCTCACCCCTCCCCCTGACTATCTCTCACCCTGCCCCGAACTATCTCTCACCCTTCCCTCCCCCTCCCCTCACTATCTCTCCCTTCCCTCCCACCCCTCCCCTGACTATCTCTCACCCCTCCCTACTGTACAATCCCCCCCTCCAATCGTCAAGGAAATTCAATTTTTTTATTCACAGTGACTACAAATGAATGCAAATGGGGACGACCACTGCGAACCACACACTATGTAACCACGACACACACTATGTAGCCACGACACACTATGTAACCACGACACACTATGTAACCACGACACACTATGTAACCGATACACTATATGTAACCGACACACTATGTAACCACGACACACTATGTAACCACGACACACACTATGTAGCCACGACACTATGTAGACACGACAATACACTATGTATCCATGACATACTGGATATATTGACCATTAAATCTGGAGAAATATAATATCCATGTACAGAACTCACTACAAAACACCAAATACAAACACTAAAAAAAAATACCAAAAAATACAAAAACAAATATGTAACGCACAATTAAAACAATATAAATTTAGAAATGCAATTACAAGAACAATTGTTTCAGTGTTCGCAAAATTTAAGTAAAGCCAAAACGCCACAACTTAACAACAATTAAAAAATATAATAGAAAACTGGTACAAAATCACCAGACTGTAAAATTCCATTTATATCCTAAAATCCCAAATAAATCCACATGAAAAAATCCCCTTAGACTAATATAATAATATCCCAAACGAAAAATAAAATCCCCCTTAAAAAAAAATTAAAAAATCCACGGTTTTAAAACTCAACTTATAATAAAATAAAAAATAAAAAATAAAAAAATCCCAGAATATTCCAAACAAAACAAAAAATAAATAAATAAAAAATCATCGACCAAAATCCCACAAAAGTAAAAGTAAAGAAAAGTAGTGGATCAGTGACGTCTTTCTTGTCAATTAAGTAACAACCAACCAGGCATAAAATTAAATTCTCATCATTCATATTTTCCTTCATATTTTTTCGCTTTTTATATACTTTATGGGGTGGGGGGATGAAGGGGTTGATGGGGGATGAGGGGTTGGTGGGGGTGAGGAGGGTTAGTGGGGGTGAGGAGGAGGTTGAGGTGGGGGTGGGTGGGGTGAGGAGAGGTGGTGGGAGTGAGGAGGGTTGGTGGGGATATGAGGGGTTGGTGGGAGTGATGGGGGTTGGTGGGGCGTGAGGAGGGGGTGGTGAAGGAGGAAAGAGGAGGAAGGATGAAGGAGAGGGAGGAAGGATGGAGGAGAGGGAGGAAGGAGAGGGAGGAAGAATGAAGGAGAGGGAGGAAGAATGGAGGAGCGGGAGGAAGGATGAAGTAGCGGGAGGAAGGAGGGGGAAGAAAAGGAGGAAGAAGAGTGGAAGGAAAGGTGGGAGAAAGACGGAGAGAGGAGAGGAGGGATTCTTGTGCCTCCATTCTCTCATTCCCAGAATTAAATCAACTCTATATGATAATGTTATTTGTCTAAGTATCTCCGGCATCTCCCCCCTCACCTCTACTCCCTCCCTCCTCACTCCTACTCCCCTCCCTCACCTTACCCCCTCCCTCACCACCATTACCTTAATACTAAAATCCGAAGGTAGATTTAATTATTTTTTAACAGGAGTGTAACAGGTGTGCGGGAGGAGCTAACAGGTGTGTACGAGATATGGGAGAGGGATGAGACAGATTTGGAAGGTATGTAACAGGTGTGTGGAAGGTATGGGAGAGATATGAGACAGGTTTGGAAGGTGTGGGGGAGGTGCAGAAGGTAAGTAGTATAGCAGACTCATTAAAACAGAACTCTCAAACTTAACCACATTAAGATCCCCCCCCCAAAAAAAAAAAAATAAAAATAATAAATAATAAATAAATAATAAAAAAAACACTCAAGTGAGAAATGTTTTATGTATCAGGGCTGAGCCAATTTATACAATAAATAATGTAGTAACCAAGAATAAAAGAGGCCGATAATTATTTATGTTGGATGATTTTCTTTACCACACACACCTACACCACGAACGAACGAAGAATTGTTGCCCCCAGTGTAACGAGGATGGCCGGCTCAAGGGCCACCTAGGCATAATTTTTTTTTAAGGTGTAGAAGCTGTCGCCAACACAACAAGCACACCCTAAGTTAACGAGTTGCATGACCCAGTGTCGAGGAATAGTCCGAGAAGACCGGACAACTTGCCAACTGCACTGGCTAACCATTACCCCAGAATACGATCCGCAAATCGATTAACATTCAGGTTTCCAATTACTGCTGGGTAGACAGAGGCAAATGGCGTAAAGAAACTTGCCCATAGTTTCACCCTGCCCTGGGATCGAACCCGTGTCCGCTGGCTTACGAGGCGAGCATGCTGACCATTACACCACACGTCGCTTCACACACACACACACAAAACCACCCCCACTCCATCACATTATCCTCCCCCCCCCGACGTAAAATTAATCTCTCATTTTAACCCACAAACTGGCATAATAGACCCAAACTCCAGGGACGAGATAAAAAAAAGTTTACAAAAAAAATTACATAAAATAAATGTTAAAAAAGTGATAAAAAACAAGCTGGTTAATTAACACTCCCATCCTCACGTCACTAACACGACCCCCCAAAAAACTGTCCAAAAAAGAATATTGATAAAAGTGACGCAGAATAATGGTGGATGATCTTCGTGTGTTGGGACCTGTGACGTCATGGGTTATTTAGGAGTAAAATAGTAGAGGTTCGGTGAAATTTTTGTGGGATAAAAAAAATTATGAATGATTAGGGGGAGGGAGAGGAGGGGAGGGAGGGCGGGAGGAGGGGGTAGGGAGACGGGGAGGGAGGGAGGAGAATTAGGAGAGAGAGGGAAGAGTTAGGAGGATAGAGGGAAGGAGAAAAGGAAGGAGAAAAAGAGGAAAGGGGAGACAGGATTATAGGGAAAGGATAGAGAGGAGAGTGGGATGGAGAGAGGGATTAGTGGCTAGGAGAGAGGGAATCTTATTGGGTGTGTGTGTGGGGTGTGTGGGGTGTGTGGGGAGTGTGTGGGGGGGGTGTGTGTGGGTGTGCGTGCGTGCGTGCGTGTGTGTGTGTGTGTGTGTGTGTGTTAGGTTCCTTGTGTCATAAGGTTCGTGTCAAAACATCGATATTACGAGTGTCATGAGACGTGACACACTGTAGAAAGCAGTGACACCTACCCACCCCCACTCACCCTCCCAGATACTTAACACCAAAACACTTAATAATCAAACAACCATCCACACACTGAAACAAGCCACCCACTCACCCACCCACACACGCACTTAACCATACGCCTACGCATACATTTAAACACACACCTACCCACACACTAAAACACCCACACCCACCCACACGCCTACTACAAAATATGTCCACAATACGTAATGTTTTGCTCTAATTTAACACCAGTTTATTCGGTACACTGTTCAATGCTCACCTGATACAGTCTAGTCTGGGCCAATGAAATCGTCCTCTGGGCCACTAAAATCGTCGTCTGGGCCACTGAAATCGTCCTCTGGGCCACTAAAATCGTCGCCTGGGCCACTGAAATCGTCCTCTGGGCCACTAAAATCGTCGCCTGGGCCACTGAAATCGTCCTCTGGGCCACTAAAATCGTCGCCTGGGCCACTGAAATCGTCCTCTGGGCCACTAAATCCGTCGCCTGAGCCACTAAAATCATCTTGTAAAAACCGCTGGATGGCCGAAACGATAATAATACCCAATACGGTAAAACTAAAGAAAACATCAAAAAAGCAGCAGGGGTAAGGCGAAGTGGCGACACCTGTGCTGCCCTCTGGCGTGTCAAACGTCAACAAGGAGCTGCTACTCGGGAAGGACCAAATGACTCACGACTTCCTCAATACAACACCACCTATTAACACCTCGTAATAATTCACCCTTCTATACTAATGAACGTCTACATTCATACACATTCTTTACGGTAAAATTTTCCCTTACATGGTACAAAGTTTACGTAGGTAGTTAATTAATAAAAAAAATCGGAGTGTAATTCTGGAAACATTTGGGGCCGTTTTCTTTGTCGTTCACCGCAAATCAGCCACATTGGATCACCTGAGGATTAGACACCCCAGCTTTATTCTACCTGAACGCTAATCTAACCTGACAAACTAACCCGACCAAGTAGCGTTAGGGTTATTATTCCTCAGGTGAAATAAGCTGGGGTGTCTAATATGCAGGTGATCCATTGCGTTCCTACATCTTACGAGGAAAATTTTACCTACGAACCTTTGTGAATAAGTGCAGACTTTTTTTTCCCAGTTCCACGTCATTCACTCTTACGATTAAAAGTACTTCACCTTAGTTAATTAAAATACAATCATTGTTATTACTTATTGTATGGTGGTATACGGAAATGCAGGTACAGGTATACTTACAGGTACAAGTACAGGTATACTTACAATTACAGGTATACTTACAGGTATACTTACAATTACAGGTACAGGTATAGTTTCAGGTGCAGGTATATTTACAGGCACAGATCCATCCATCCATCCATCCATCCATCCACCTTCTTTATCCATCCATCCATTCATCCACTTTATTTATCCAACTAGGCATCCACCTTCATTTCATGCCACTCACGTATCCACCCTTCTTCTCCATTACCACCTTCGACTTTTATTATACACCACAATCCACTATCCTCATCCACTCACTGCCTTCGTCCACGAACATCCACTATCCTCACCCATCAACATCCACCGTTCCCAACCACCATCACCTACAAATCCTCATCCACTACACTATCCTCCTACCTATCATCATCCTCTATCCTTATCCACCACCATCCAGCTCTGCCATCCACCCCCATTTCCCTCCTCTCTCTCTCTCTCTACGTCACTTCCCCTTCCCATCTTCCCTCACATTCTTTCACTGCGTCACCCCTTCTCTCTCTCCCCCCCCCTTCTAAGCAACAGCCGGTCGCCCTATCACTTACTGAAGTTGTGGTGGCTCATTTCGCCTGTCCTAGTTAAGAAGTGTGTGTGTGTGTGTGTGTGTGTGGCTGGTACACACACACACACACACACACACACACACACACACACACACACACACACACACACCTTATCAAGTGTTCAAGAAGGGCAAAAGACAGAAGAGTTATATGAAGGAGGTGACACAGAGACACAGACAAGCTTATGGGAGATGATGAGGTCATGAAGCCAGACATGTTGGGTGATAGATCTTCCAATGTGGCCAGAGAGGGGAAGAGGGGGAAGGGAGAAGGAGGAGGAAGGGAAGGAGGAGGAAGGGGAGGAGGAAGAGAAGGACAAAGGTAAGGAGGGAGAGAAGGACGAAGATGAGGAGGGAGAGAAGGGCGAAGGAGAGGAGGGAGAGAAGGACGAAGGGGAGGAGGAGAATCAGAAGGGGAAAACCAGCAAGACTTAACAAGGGAGGAGGAAGAGGTGAAGGAGGAGGAGGAGGAGAAAGGAAAGACCAACAATATCCACAAACGAGAAGAAGGAGAGGAAGAAGAAGATAATCACATAGAAGGTGAAGGAGCGGGAGGGGGAGGGGGAGGAGGAGGAGGAGGAGGAGGAGGAGCAGAGGAGGAAGTAGGGAGAACAAGAATAAAATAACGGAATAAGAAAGAATGAAGACAATATGTGGGAGGGACAAAAGGAAAGAATATGTATGTATGTATGTATGTATGTATGTATGTATGTATGTATGTATGTATGTATGTGTTGTTGTCGAAGTGTAAGTGATCGAGAGGTAGTAGGTTCTCTGACAGACAACACAGTGATGACACGACCAAACTTTCAGACTTGGCACAAGATTGCAGCAGTGTTAGGGACCCGGTCAAGTCTGAATACTTGTAGTGTAGTTGACGACGTCCCGGGGTAAAGGGAGAGGGGCCGCGTTCACTCTGGGTTTAAGGAAGGTGGATGCGTTCACTCTGGGTTTAAGGAAGGTGGATACGTTCACTCTGGGTTTAAGGAAGGTGGATGCGTTCACTCTGGGTTTAAGGAAGGTGGATGCGTTCACTCTGGGTTTAAGGAAGGTGGATGCGTTCACTCTGGGTTTAAGGAAGATGGATACGTTCACTCTGGGTTTAAGGAAGGTGGATACGTTCACTCTGGGTTTAAGGAAGGTGGATGCGTTCACTCTGGGTTTAAGATGAAGTGGATGCGTTCACTCCAGGTTTAAAGAGAGTTGCCGCGTTCATTCTCCAGAAAATAAAATAAAACATGATTACGAGTAAATGAAAGGAAAACGTGGGTGAATGTATGACTGCGTTCACCGAGTCAGGCATTAGAGCGCACATAAACTGAACGGAGAGATTGCGTTCACTGAGGTTGACAAGAGAGAAGAAAAATGAAAAGAAACTAAAACACTCACGACACGGCCAAGAATTGAACTGATAAGATGGTGATGAGTGTGTGTGTATTGGGGAGGGGCAGGGGGTGGGGAGGGGCAAGGAGGGGTGGGTGGGGGGAAAAGGGGCAGGAGAGGGGGAAGAGGGGCAGGAGAGGGGGAGGGGGAAGAGAATGGAGGAGGAGAGTTTGAGGATGGAATGGGAAGGAAGGGAGATTTTTTGCGGAGGGAAGGGGGGATGGGGGAGGAGAGAAGGGGTGGTGAGGAGTGGACAGTCTGAAAAGGAAAGGATTAAGAATGAAGTGGAGGGGGAGGAAAGGAAGGGGGAGGAACGAAAGGGGGGAGAAGGGAAGGGTTATGACGGGTTATAATACGTTCAGATCAGATGGTGTGTTGACGGGTCCGGTGACGTAAGCAAGCTGTGAGACAGAGAACAGCTGGTTATAGAAGGGAATATGACCTCAGAGGTGACAGAACAGCTGGTTAAATTAAATTCCTATAGGAGAAAAGAACAGCTGGTTATTTACGGGAACATGATCTGTGAAGTGACAGAACAGCTGGTAATTTCAAGATTCCGGTATACTACGAGACCACAGCTGGTTCTCAGAAGGCGAAGACTACGTGGAGACTGACCAATTGGAGACACAGCTGGTTATCAGAAGACCAACTGGAGACATAGACAGCTGGTTATCGAAGATCACACAAGTAACACCCCACAAAAAGTCTTCACGACACAACTTTAACAATAATAACACGGCCGGGGAGAGGTCTAACTCCCGGAGGATCTTGTGGTCTCTCTCTCTCTCTCTCTCTCTCTCTCTCTCTCTCTCTCTCTCACACAAGAATATGAGTGATCAGGTGTTATGGACAGCCACTACGCCAGACGCACCTTCGCTAGCCTTCTCTTGTTACTACATCGTAAACACTTCCAGCTAACACATAACACCCCCCCCACACACACACAAACACGCCTTCACATACACCGCAAACCATCGACACAGTTTAAAGCTTGAAGAATGAAGCTGATGAATGCAGTTTAAACTAGCAATGAAGCTGTCGAAAGCACCGGAGTTCAAAGCTTAACTAATGAGACTAACACGCAAACACATTCAAGCAAATACCTGTACAAGCTTAAACAAACACATGCACAGAGTAAAGCTTAAACGTCGGGTGTGTGTGTGTGTGTGTGTCTCTCTCTCTCTCTCTCCTCCTTGATGCTGTCTCACTAAGCCGCCGCGCGCCAGCTTAGTGCCACAGCAGCTGGACGAAGTGCAAGATTTTCACCCGCTACGATACGTTTCTTCTCAACTGGATTAAAAAAAAAATCCCTAAGCCGTTCTGGAGTCGGTGAGTAATAGGCTTTACCCCGAGTGACGATAGACTCATGTGCACAAGATTTCCATTTTTTTGTGTGTGTGTGTGTTTGTGTGTGTGTGTTAACGGGGTAAACATATTATGGGGGTAATAATTTTATGGGAATAGTTCTCTGAGTGTAAGTTCCATTGAGTAGTTTACACACACACACACACACACACACACACACACACACACACACACACACACCTCTTACGCACAAACTTACATAAATACCTACGTGTCCACAACACATAAACACACATCCTTGGGTTCACCTGCATACAAATTAGCTCACCTGACCATATGGAGTGTGTGGTGTGGTGTGGTGTGTGTGTGTGTGTGTGTGTGTACTTATGAAACATGCTCGTGTGTATTATTAAGAAGCATAATAAATCTAACTGAGGTCTGACAGAGCATAATCAACATACACTCATATGACATAATTCACCGGTGCCCTGATAAAGCATAATTCATAATACCCAAATGAAACAATCCTTATAACCTGAGCAAGCATAATGGACTCGTGGTGGAGCATAATTCATACACCCAGAAGAAACATAATAAACTACTTGGAGGCCAGATTTAAGCATAATGACCCCTAACACATTATTCTGGAGGCCCTGATGAAGCATAATCCATGTACCCTGATGAAGCATAATAAATACACCCAGATATCCCATAAGACTCTATTTAGTCGGGGGACAGAATGAAGCATAATTCATGTACCCTGATGAAGCATAATATCTCGCATGTGGGTCCCAGCTCCGTCTAGTGGCTGTGGGCCGGCCGAACCATGATTGCTCAACTCAGTAACGAGTGTTTTGCATGACCCACACGCAGGCAAGCAGGCAGGCAGGCACAGGATAGCGCGCATTGCCAGGGTCCAATACTTTCACCATCCGCCCAGCCATCACCCCACCCCCCCTACCCACCCAACCACACGTTACAGGGGGGGAAAGGGAGGTGGTAGACTAAACAGATTGAAAGCAGTGAATAATAATAATAAAAAAAAACAATAATAATAATAGTAATAATAAGCAAAACGAAAACACGATTAGTTAATAAGATAGAATAACATCATCATTAGAGATAAGACAGGTGAGCCAATTAGATCATTATTACGTCTGTTGATGATGAAACCCGGATGACTTATGAAGAGTAACAATGATGATTATAATACTCTCTCTCTCTCTCTCTCTCTCTCTCTCTCTCTCAAATCCTCAAGACCAATTTACTCTCAATTAAATATAAATACCAAACACATTATAAGGCTTTGATGTAGAGTCAACTGGTGTGAGGTGGGGAGGAAAAGGGAAGGGAGGGAGTGAAAAGGGAGGGAGAGGGAGGAAAAGAGGAGGGGGTTAAGAGGGAGGGAAGAGGGATTTTTCATCTAGGTAATCCCTCAGGAGCTGTGCAATTATGAGATAGTAATCGTTTTGAGAGAGAGAGAGAGAGAGATACTCCCCTGTAAAACTCAGTCACAGACAGCTGGTGCTTGACACTGTATTAATGACTCCAGATATTAATGCCGGCCAGCTGGTGCATGTTGTTATTGAGGGTTGACAGATGGTTCAGACTTTACAGGCACCAGCTGTTCCCATGTCCCTGTCTATCTACGTCAATCCATTTCATCTATCCATCTATTAATCTACATAAACGTCTATACAAGTAGTTATCTATATGCTTTTCATCTATTTGACTATCGATCTATCTACTTGTCAATCAGCCTCTCAATCTATCTCTATCAATAACAACAACAACAACACCAATAATAATAAAAATAATAATAATAATAATAATAATAATGATAATAATAATAATAATAATAATAATAATAATAATAATAATAATAATAATAATAATAATAATAATAATAATAATACAACAATAACAATTACAGTAATAGACATCACCTTAAATAGTATTACCATAAGGTTGAAACTCTACCCGACGACGGTGTTCGGGCCAGGATAATGCTAACCTTCGCTCAAGCATTTTTCTGCATTTTTTTTATTCCCAGAACCGACGGAAACTAATACGAGTTTCCTCTTTACAACAAAAAATTTCCCCCCCCCTAAATTAAAATTTCCACACTTTACTGAATATATTAAATAGATCCACCCTTCACCCACCCCCTTACCTCTCTCTCTCTCCCCCTGTCCTCCCATCATCCACTCTCTTCACTTTTACCCATCTCTCATCATCTCTCCCTCTCCCCTCCCGTCTCCTCGTCCCCTGTCCATCATACCCTCCCCCTCTCACACCTTTACCCCTCCCCTCACACCATCTCCCCCCTCCCCTCTCACCCCTTCCCCTCCCCTCCCCCATCACCAAACTTCCCTTACCGATATTACTAAACTCACTCACTCTATTACGATATTTTTTTCCATCTTTTCTTATTTAATTATAAATTCTATACCAGATTATTTTATTTATATTTTTTAATCCAATAAATATTTATAGTAATCATCTGACTCATCGTACATAATTATTCCGAATTTATTTTTGTTTTCACTGTATAATTTATTCATTAATCTCCATAACTTTACAAAACTGTTTATCCAATGTATTCATTATATTACTTTGGGTCACTTAATATTTCTAAGTAACTTTTCTATTTATTTAATATTATTTCCAATAATCTTTACTTGATAGACTGAATTCCTCTACTTTAACGTTATATATCCTAACCTTACTTAAACACTTACTTAACCTAACCTAAACTTATAAATCTACTAAATAATAACTCTCATCATTACTTAACCATTTAATATGTCTAAATAAACTTAATAGTTGCTCTTTATATTAATAAGTCTTATAATCGTTATAAAATAAGTCCAAAATGGTCATGAATAAAGTAAAGACCATTTTATAATTTAATTTGTGCAATAATTCTTCACTGTCAACAAGATAATTTTATAAGAATTTTTTCCAACATCCATTTAATTATCTTAAGTCTTTGCTACCCACAATACCATTACCCAATTAAACAACTTAATTACTCTAATTAATCTTAATTATATGCAATGATATTATGTGATGATAATCTTACAGGAACATTAATTACTTCAAGCATCGTTTAGCTCAACACAACTGTATTAATTACGTATTTTCTGCTTTTGACTACAGTAATTAGCAACGTCCTCTCACCTCAAGCTCTCTGGGTGACTGGTTCTCGTCTGAGGCACCCCAAGTCCACCCAGGTGTGAGTGGGTGCCTAGGTGTACAGAAGGTGTTGCAGTACAGTACCGGCCAGACTGCTTTACTTACCGTCTCTCCTTCATCTATTACAGCATTAGTTTTAATTTACCTTCACTAACCAGTAGTTAATCTGACTAATTACTCAACTGTCTCAAAAATTAATAAGCTTAACCATGATGACAGTTCGATTGCGGGGTAATTAGTGGTCGTAATGACGCTTGGAAGATTTTGATAACCTTCTTTCTCAATGTTTAATTACACCGTACTCGCTAACTATTGGTTCCGAGGTGATTGGCTGGTGTTGTTATGTTCTTCCGGCTGTACTTAATTACTGTAGTTAATCCCGTAAAATTCCAAGTCTGAGAGGTAAACAAACAACACCCGAAGCTTACAAACAAACAACACGAAGTAAACAAACAACAAACTCCTGAAACTAACAAACACCAAAGTAAACAAACCACAAACACCCGATGCTAACAAACGGCAAACAAAACGTGAAATAAACAAATACCTGAGTCAAGCAGAGAGTCTCATTCCTTGCTGCAGGTGACCCAGACTTATCCACTATGTGACTACCCCCCCGTAAATGACGCCCTGGCTAATAGCATCAATAGTAACTCCATTAGCCTGAAGTAATAGACAGTGTCAGGAGGAACTAGCTGGAGTAAGGGTGGAGAGGGTGGAGGTTAAAGGAAAGGGGAACAAGAGAAATTAATTTTTTTTATTTTTTATTTTTTTTTGCCACGGACAACAGCTAGTTTATTGCGCACCTCATACTCATCCTATGACCGGTAGCGCAAAAAATGATTACAGAGGCCACAAAAGAGTGTTTATCAGACCCCAGTGATTTTGATATTATGGCAATGAATGCTACATAATATTTCCAGCGCATAGCTTGGATCCACCATTACCTGTCTAGGGTTAAGTCAGTCCATAGAATTTTGATTAGGTACAAGAGGTGAAGTGTGGATACAGCCTTAGTATATCAGCTATCTTGTCATCAGTGTTGTGCCATTACATACTCAGTGTGATTGAATCTGTGTCTATAAGGTTCAATTTTTTCACAGTCTAAGATATAGTGTTGGAGTGTGTGGCCATATGTCTGGCCACCCCTTCCTACACCCTATCTACCTCCTCCCTCACCCCATCTACCTCCTCCCTCACCCCATCTACCTCCTCCCTCACCCTATCTACCTCCTCCCTCACCCCATCTACCTCCTCCCTCGCCCTATCTACCCCTCCCTCCACTCCCCTCCCCTCCCCCTACCCTCACCCTATCTACCTCCTCCCTCACCCATCTACCCCTCCTCCCTCCCCCATCTACCCTCCTTCACCCTATCTACCCCCTCCCATCTACCTCCTACCTCCTCCCTCACCCTATCTACCTCCTCCCACCCCTATCTACCTCCTCCATCACCCCATCTACCCACATCCTATCTCCACCTCACCCCATCTACCTCCTCACCCCATCTACCCTCCCTCACCCTATCTACCTCCTCCCTCACCCTATCTACCTCCCCCCTCACCCCATCTACCTCCCTCCTCCCTCACCCCATCTACCCTCCCTCACCCCATCTACCTCCCCTCACCCCATCTACCCACCCTCCCCATCTACCCCCTCACCCTATCTACCTCCTCCCTCACCCCATCTACTCACTCCCTCACCCCATCTACCCATCCACCTCAGCTAACATTTACTTTCAATTAATTAAACGTGAGAAAAAAATCCAACTCCATCACGCTAACGGGAAGGAGCTGACACGCCATACACAGGGGGGTAAGGGGGAGGTTAGGAGAGGTGAGGGGAAGAGGGGGTTGGGAGGGGTGAGGGGGAGAGGGGGTTGGGAGGGAGAGAGGGGGTTCATTGGGAGCTAGGGACGGTCAGGGGGGGTCAGGGGGTAGGAGGTCAGTGTTATTATTACAAAGCAAAAGAGTCTAGCCGGTGTTGTTGAAGGTCGATAATTGTGGTTAGTGGTAATGGTGGTTAACTGTACGAGCACCACAACCACCACGATCCCGACACCCTTCACCACAACCACCCCATCCACTACCACCACGCACCTGAGACACCACGCACCTCACCACAACCACTCCTACCACTAACACCCCATCCCCCTCAACATTTCTACCACTATCACCAACCCCACCACTCCAACCACTATCCCCAACACCCCTACCACCACCCCCAACACCGCCACCACCACCCTTAAATAGATTTCTTCCAGCATGATCATAATTTCTCGTCGCGTCTCAAACCACACATAATGTTATCATGAATACGCGAAATGTCCAATCTAAACACACTGATGGCTGCCCTGTATAAAAGAGTGGCAAGGGGGGGGGGTGAGGGAAGACGAGGGGAGAGGGAGGGGTCGTGAGGGGGAGATGGAGGGGTGAGGAGAAGGGATGGAGGAGAGGGGTTGATACAGAAGTCAGGGGGAAGAGAAGAGGAGGAAAGAAGAGATGTAAAGTCTAATAGGGTAAATAATAGGAAGTAAGGGAGATAATTATGTACAGGGAAGGAGGAGGAGGGGGAGGATAGGGGGAGACAAGAATACCCCAGAAAAGAAAACAAGAAAAATAAATTAATGTTACAAAGCCACTTACGACGTTCCGCTTATCCACCATCTATTCTAGCCCTTCTGTCCACTTATCCACCATCTATTCTAGCCCTTCTGTCCACTTATCCACCATCTATTCTAGCCCGTCTGTCCGACCATCTGTTCGTCCGCCAGCTGCTGCCTCTTGCAACTTTCTCCCCCCAAACCAACACATTTTTACCCCACCCTCCCAAGACTTTAACTCAGACTTTCCCTAAATTAGTCGACCCAGGGAATTACTGCAGGGAAATTAAAACAGTGAGGGAGAAAGGGAGGAAAGGAGGGAGGGAGAAGGAGGGAGAGAGGGAGAGAGGGAGCTGTAGGTCATTAACAGCTACACCGAAGACTATGGTTAAGCTGACGTAACAGCTAACTATCTCTTAATAATCTACAGTATATCTCTCTCTCTCTCTCTCTCTCTCTCTCTCTCTCTCTCTCTCTCTCTCTTTGATTGTCTCTCTCTATATCTATCTATATAATTAAGAGATGTATCCGTTAGTGTACCTGTATTAATGCTGAGTGTACAAGTGCTAGTGTACAACGACAAGTAGTATGTCACACCTCCACTCAGGGAATCGAACCCATAACCATTCACTAGCGAGGCGACCGATCTTCCACTGAGCAACATATTAAATTATAGACCAAGAAGAAAAAATTACGAGTTTCCCAGAGATAAATTCCACATCATATCTCACTCAATTTACAATGAAATAAACTGAATTATTCTAGCCTCTACTCTGGTTAAGAGGAAATAAACTCAAAACTTTTTTCCCTCTGTATTTATTAGATTAAGAGGATATAAACCAGGATATTTCCCAGTATATCTTCCCTAACAAGAATCAAATATATTTTCCCGTTAGTTCATGAAGCGGAAGAAATTAAATTACGTCCTTTTATCGAGTTTCTCAAGTTACACAGAATATAGAGTTTATTTTTTCCTGCGTCTCGGGTTAAGGAAGACGCCAACTGCTATATTTCTACTCAGACAAAAATATTGGATTTGGGGGGAGAAAAAAATTACTTGGTTTTAACGGATATTTACTTTGAATGTATTACGTGTGTGTGTGTGTGTGTGTGTGTGTGTGTGTGTGTGTGTTCTTTATCTTGACGTTTTTCGCATCTTTCTCCGTTGTTAATCTTCCTCTTCTCTTTCTTTGACGTTTCCCTGCCTCTTCATTCACTCCACACACACACACACACACACACACACACATGAACTCCCAACAAGACCTTCCTAAACATAATGCTTTCAATTTGTTGGGAAAAAACTAATTAAAATACATCAACGGGGGAAAAAAATCGCAATACGCATCTCCGTCAGGGAAAAATCCCCTACTTTTTCTTTTTAATACTTCCATGTCAAAAACAGTAAATAGTTTTAATATAATACTTTATTTTTTGTGAAGGAAAGTAAAAGCGGATTATTTTTTAGTGCTAGTCAAAAAATATAAAATATGTTTGTTTGGCAGCGAAAATTCTCACAATTTTTTTAATAATAGTTACAAGACAAACAGTATTTTATTTTGAAAGTAACACGGTATATACACCTATTTATGAGAATACTATAATATAACTTTTTCCTTGTAATACGTTTAATATCTCGGTTGCAATATACCAGCTTTGATTAATACTTTCCGAGATAAAAGTTTCTGAGACTACTTTCAAGGTGAGAGGTGCAATACACACTTTTCTCCAAATACTTTCGCGAGAGAGAGAGAGAAACTTTGGCGTCTGTTTCCAAGTGACATTGACTCAAGTGTGTTTATTGGCGGTCGAAAAATTTAAGGAAACGAATCGTGCCTTTTTTTTTTATACTAAAGTTCAGGTTTTTCAATACGAAGATTGTTTGTATGTCTGTCAGTTATCTGTCTGTGTATGTCTGTCAGCTGTCTCTCTCTCTCTCTCTCTGCACGTCAACATTTACAAGCGTGCTAATGACGTCATTCAACCTCTGCCCTAAACACACTAATTTGAATTACGACATTTTCTTCTCTCATCCGTTAATGTAATTTTCATAAATTACATTTTTAGAATTATCGAGACTTCATGTTGCAATACTGCATTTAGGAAAGGCATAATTACCTCATTTACAGGTAGGTAAAGATTACATTAAAACTCTGCATGATTACATTAGAGGTTTGCAATATTACATTAAAGCACATCGAGATTACATTACAGAGTTGCATGGTACAATTACATGTTTATAAGAAGGAAATTACATTTAAAAATATACAAAATTATAATACAATGTTGCAACAATACACGTCAACTATGCAAGATTTTCATACATATTTGCAAGATCACGTTGCAAAGTTGCACACGATTACATTACAGGCTTGCAAGATTACATACCGGTTGGCTCCGTCTCTCAAAGAGGCTTCTGCGTCTGTCGTCTCTCTTACCTGTTGAAGAAAAATAAACACCTCTTATTATTAGAGAAACAGGAGACATGTGTGAGTATATATAATAACCTTTGTCTGTCTTTGTCTGTCTGTCTGTGTTTACCCAGTTCAAGATCACTCTCTTTCCCACGCCGCTTCCCACTCACTCCCCACTCATTCACTTCCCACTCATCCCTCCTACTCTTCCACGCTCCTCTTATTCACCTACCCACGTCCCCCACCACCACCCACTCTCCCGCAACCCCCTCCCACTCACTCTCTAACGCTTCCTCCTACTTATTTCCCCACGCATCCACACTCTCTTACCCCTGACAATCAATCTCCCCACAAACCCCTTCCATCCACTCCCCCCCCCCCCACACGCCCTCCTCCACGCCTCCCGCGCCACCATCCGTCATATTAACTTGGTCAAAACTACCAAATGTAAATTACCTAACTTTAGTTCACCTCACGATAGTTCTAAATTGAAGTTATAAAGCAAATATTTTATCTGTGCTTCCCAGCCTGCCAGTTCCCATCACTCGTGTAGACCTGTTGTCCCCATCACCATGGGTTACTATTGGAGGGAATTCCCATCACTGCGTTCCCATCACTACAAGTTCCCATCACTGTAGAAAGCGACAGGCAATACACAAACACCTCCCACTGGCTCCGTCATGACCCTGGCCACGAATTGTCACCCTAAATAGTACTAAATCACCTGACATAAGAGAGTTAAGAGTCACACTAAGGAATTAAAAGTATGTACAAACCGGTAGTACAGAAGATAAAATTTATGAACATTAAATCACATACAATCAATAGGCAGAGTAAACGCAGTCGAAAACACGATATATCCTCGAACGGTACTATCCACACCTTACTCTTGGGACGGAAGACAAGGTTCGTTATCTCTATTTACTCTTACAGTAGTTCGTGTAATAGACATAGGTAGATAGATAGACTCGTGATTAAACCCGTGAAGGTACAAGTTCAGCAGGACCTTCTACGAACTTGAAACTGGACGAGACGTTTTATTCATCCTTTATAAAGTTCTTTAGACAGTTGGACTAAATCTCGCGTTCCTTACATGGGATAATGTCGGTACAAGAGCGATTTTTTTTTGTGAGTTTAATAAAAAAAATACACCTAAGTACTGAGAAATTTCGAAGTAAAAAACCAATATACATATTTTGTGTTTAGATTAAATTTACCATGTATGTATCTAATCTATATTGGTGTACTTAAAAAAAAGCAATATATATTTTTGTGCTTACTGATAAAAAAAAAAACACCATGAAATATTTAATCTATATTGGTCTTGTAGTAAACACGGACCTGAGTTAATCCAAGAAGCAAGACGATGTATGTTTGTAAAATATAAACACAATGCCTTCAGATATAAACTATTTCACCACGACGGATACACTAAGACACTTGCATGCAATACCAAGCCAGTATGCAATTAAACCACGCTAATACGCCGGTCCAGACATGCTGTACTCGGGTGCTTGATAAATCGTGTCATTACAGCGGCTACTTTTAATTCAATTAAGTTTGTACAAGTCTGTGTCATTAGGTAAAGGGACGAAAGTAAAAAAAAAAAAGTGTTCAGAGTTAATTAAAAAAATTTCAATGATAAATATGAGTTATGGTTTATTATTATTATTTTTATTTTTGTAGCCAAGTCCAGTAAATCCAATGGCAGGATATTTATATATAATGACGTGCTTTAATTATATCCTGCCGCTGCTCCCCGTTGCCGTTCCTGTTACTACTGCCAGGATATTTGTTTATATGAATATGCCATAATAACAGTATAGCCTTTTGCTGACCCCCCCCCCTCCCCCGTTAATACTACCAAGAAAATTATATATAACGACGTGACCAAGATATACACCTGTTGTCGTTCCAATTGCTACAGCCAGGATATTTGCATAGACTAACCCTAGCTATACCCTAACCTAACCCGCTGCCATTTCTGTTGCAACTAACCAAGCTAAGCCACACAGCCTGTTGCGGTCACTTCAGGGAGGCCGGTGGAACAATTAACTTAGTCAGAGAGGGGGAAGAGCATCACAATGGAACAATATTGTACCATCACATAGCACAATAACATCCCCCCCACACACACAATACAGTAGGTTTAACGAGAGAGGTTAATAGAAAGGAAAGGATGGACAGTAAAATAAGATCAAGGTATGAAAACAGAAGAGAGACGTGAAGAGAGAGGAGAGACGTGAAGAGAGAGGAGAGACGTGAAGAGAGAGGAGAGACGTGAAGAGAGAGGAGAGACGTGAAGAGAGAGGAGACAGAGAGACTTCCTAAGAAACCATTAGTGAGTGTAAGAGAGTGAATGAGAGAAAGCACACTCCAAGCCTGACCAGGAGGAGGACACTCACTCACTCACTCACTCAGACACTCATTCACTCATCGGATCAACTAATCACTCAAACAACTCTCTCTCTCTCTCTCTCTCTCTCTCAGGCTCCCTCATTCATATCTCCTTTGGGTCCAAATTTATTCACTCACTCTTTCTTCCTTTCTTCCTCACCGTCCCCCCTTCCCCCTTCTTCCCCTCTCTCCTCCCGCCTACCCCCCTCCCCTACCCTCCCCCCTCCTCCTCCTCCCTCCCTTCTTCACGTCTTCCAGATGGTCCTCAGAAGGTCTTGGTCTTCACGATTCACAATGTATCCAAGATGCATTAATGTAAACAATGGTCACCTCTCACCACCCCTCCTCTTCGTCCTCCCCCTCCTCCTCGTCTTCCTCCTCTCCCTCTTCCCATGAAACTGCAGCCTCCTCTTCCTCTTAAGACTCTTCATCCATCTTCTCCTCCTCTCTTCTCACCTCCTCGTCGTCTTCGTCATCCTCCTCTTCCCAAGATTCTCCACTTGCCCCACTCTTCTTCCTCCTCCACCTCCTATTCCCACGACTTCCCACCCCTCTTTTATCTCTTCTCTTCTTCCCCTTTTCCACGATTCTCTACCCTTTACCCCCCTTACTTCTTCCCTCCTTCCCTCTCTTCCTCACAAGGTTGACAATTTATACATTACCTAAACGTCAGCGAAATTCGACTTGTAACAAAATTCATCAGTTTTTGTTTATTTTTTTATGAAAGGTTTTAAAACATCGTTCAAAAGTCATCCGGCGACAAAAAAGAAAAAAAATCACTATAAAGGTTAAAAAAAATTATCCTGACAGTGTGTAGATAAACAGATAGGGAGAGTTGGTGATAGACAGGTAGACAGGTATGTAGAGGCAGGCAAGTAGACAGACAGTGACAGATAGACAGGAAAAATGGGACATAAGTATACAATGAGAGACAGGAAAACATACAGACAAGTAGACAGGTGCAGTTACAAATAAACAGGCAGATTAAAAGGGTTAGTGAGAGATAGACAGGCAGAAAGGCAGACAGGCATACAGAGAATGACAGGTACAAAACAGATTGACAGATAAACAGATACAGAGAGACCGTAGTAATCGTAGACCAGTTCTAATGACACACACACACACACACACACACACACACACAAAAATCCCAGACCCCCCTGACTCTAATGACCTGTAAGGGAACAATGAACTTATGGTTTCCGAACAGTTTAGTAATAACCAATAGGGGCCATTTAACTCCCAGTTGACAATGGTCATTTACACACGGCCAACTGAACATTAATCCCCCCACTCCCCCCTAACCTAACCCACCCATCTAAAACTCAGGCCATTTAACCTCTGAGCCATTGGTCACCGAACACTTCAAATTGAGTGTGTACAAAAAATGGGGGAGGAGGAGCGTGAGGGGGGGCGTGAGGTGTGAGGAAGGGTTGTACGTTTCTATCAACTTTCAGGTCATTAAAGACATATCTACCGCAAAATTTAACCCCCCCCCCCCCTTTACACACACACAGGCAATTCAATGGTTCATCTGACGAGGTTTAAAACGACCATTCACGTCATCTATACATTGTTAAAAATTCACTTCGTATGTCATTTGTAATCGGACTTGTTTGAGGGGGGAGGAGGGATGGGGGGGGTGGTTCTGCAGTAAGTATGTATGTATGTATGTATGTATGTATGTATGTATGTATGTATGTTTGTTTGTATGTATGTGTGTATGTATGTATGTATATATTTTTTGACAATAAACATTTCCCTTCCATTGACCAGACGACTTTTATCTCATCTATATATACATTTTATCTATAACAATGATCACGAAATTCTATATACTTGTCAACTATATATATTTCATTTAAATTAAACTTTTTTTATGGTATATGATAATAAATTCTTTATCTATATAGTCCCTTTATATATATATATATATTTTTTTTTCCCAACGTTATTTTTCAGGTCATATGTAATGGAGGTTGTGTTATGTTTTTTGGGGGGTTGTAATTTACAGTTATTGCCCATTATATAATATTTTTTCCGAGTCAATGTAATAGCACTTTTCCCTCATGCCTAAAACGGATATGATGTCCCCCCCATCCCTTGCCCATAGCTATTGCCCCATTCTGGTGTGGGTTATTGCCCATTCAAAAGCAGTTACAGTGTATTTCACCAATGGTTATTTTCGCTCAATTAGTACATGAGGATTTCGTTCAATTATTATACATATTGGTTTGACTCTCTACTGCCAGGTGGAGTTGGTGATTCAGGTAACACGCTCTTTAATATATTCATACACACTATTTCCCTCGCTTTTGTAATTGTAGCTTTTAACCAATTACTGTACCAAACCTTATTACTTCAAATATTAGTTATTCCTGTAATACTGTAATAATAAAGGTATTCCTTCAAATATTAGTAATTAATTTAATACTGTTTTTATTTATTATTATTTCTAAATTTCCAAAGTCCATGAAACTCTGTTAATTACCAAATCACTTCACAAGTCATTTATTTCTGTAATAGTCTCATTTAATTAATTACTGGAAGTGTTAGTCCATAACAGTTCTACTAATTACAAAATTACTTGAAATATCCCACTTACAGTAAATCGCATTACGTAATCTGCGTTATCTATAAATTCCTTAAGTCTTTCAAACTCTTATTACTTAAAATATCACTTGACAAGTTACTTAATTCGGGAACTATCGCTTTTAACTACTACGAAACACTTATTACTTAACATTTCTCGAAAGTAATATCTAATTTACGTCTTTCTGTGTATCCCTAATTCTTTAACTGTGTATCAAGTACACCCAGAAACATAACATACACCTCCAGTCACTATACAGGTTTACACTGAGTCATCCTGTATACCTCAACTACACATACACCCACAGCAGCTACACAAGCCCCCTCAATTAGTACAGTATGCAAATCAACAGGTATAAATTACACAAATTCTCAAACATCTTCTACCAATGGAGAGGAGAGAAGAGAAGAGAAGAGAAGAGAAGAGGAAGGAGAATGCCTAGTGAACCATGGCAGAAAACCTCTCCCTTCACCATAATTTCCACACGAGCTCACATGTCAACACACACACACACACGTAAAAGCCTTAAGCTAACACTACCCCTACAAGACATCTCATTTTAAGCTTTCACTTTCCATCCGGCCCTACTACCTGAACCCCTTCCGTCTGCCTACCTATGCCCTCCCATCCGGCCCTCCTACCTGTACAAAACATCTACCTACTTGTATCGTTCTATCCGGCCCAGCTACCAAAACCACCAACACATGTCTTATACACCTGTTTAGTGTTTACCTGTCTTTAATTTCCCGAGGAGTAAAAAAAAATAGCATCTGTCTGCCACACCTGTATAGTATAATTTACCTGTGTTCAATGTACGGAGGTGTATTATTTCAGAAACCTACTCCTGCAAAGAATCTACTTGGGGGTAATATAATAGTACATACAATATAACAATAATAATAAGATACGAATTACAGTTACGTGAGATTAACAAATAAAAAACATCAATAATAACAAACATTACAGTCAAATCAATAACAGGACAAATAATTAAGAAAAAAAGTACAGATATATTGTGTACGTGATGGCTAAACGTACAACAGGTGTTAACAAAACGTAATTGAAGACGCCCGCCACCTGCAAGCACTCCATAGAGTTATTTAATATCATAAAGAAATATTACAACTATGAGTCACTTGGCCACTTTTGTCCTCACAGTCTCTTAAAAAAAAAAATTATCCCCATTGTTATATACACTATTTTTATATTTTTTTATGTAATATAATATAATAAATGTTTCTACACCTAAATTTAAAGTATTAAGTTCTTTTATTCTTGGTATTGTCGTTTTAGGGATTAAGGTGGGCGACATACCAGCGAATCGTCTTTGAAAGTTACTGTAATAGATAGAATTAACTAACCAGCTCCCTTAAGAGCCCAGCCAGACGAGGGTGTTAAAAAAATGAAACACGAGCCAAATGGCCTTATTAGGGTGAGGTCTTTACTAACTCGAATGTATGGAAAAAATGGCTGTAATTCTGGGTGGCTGACATATCCCTACCACAGCTGACAGCTGACACGGAAATTACTTACGTCAGCTACTTAATGTCAGGTTATGTTATTGTTGTGTGTGTGCATAATAATAATAATAATAATAATAATAATAATAATAATAATAATAATAATAATAATAATAATACGAGTAACAACAACAATAATAACAACAAACATTAATATTTAAAGAAGATAAAAATACAAATTATGTATTAAACTTGATAACAAATTCAATGACCAAAAATTATCATTAGTTTACAGTACAAGTGACAGAAAACAGCCACAAATGTCAACAAAGTGAATCAAGACACTCACCACCTGCACACGATTAGCATAAATGGTTTGTGTGAGGAAGAAAGTGCTACAATTGTCAGCATTAGTGTGTCTGTGTGTCTGAGATGCTTGCAATTCCCTGTTCAGATGAGATAGAGAGAGAGAGAGATAGAGAGACAAGCACTGACGTCAGATACTTATTGTCATTTATTGTGCAGCTGCTTGTGTAAAAAATATAAATGAGGAAAAATAATAAAAACTTAAATAACAACAATAATAATAATGAGTAAAAATAATAATAATAATAATAATAAGACAACAACAACAACAACAACATAATAACATCAATCAATAAACGACTTAAAAATAAACAAAACTTATGAGTCACACTAGTTACGTTTTTCAGTTTTTAAAGGAATAATTCCACATGTAATTACCGTAATTATAACAGATAACAACCGTGAGTAATTACACACAAATACAATCAGAAAATTCGAGTCGTATTCCCTAATGGTTCTATAACATGTGATTCATCTACCACCTGACATGACATAATGAGTAATGTGTATAGGTAGGTAAGGTGAGGAAGAGGTGAGAGAGAAGGAAGAAGGGAGACGAAAGGGAGAACAAGGAGAGAGAGAGAGAGATGATGTAAGAAGAGTATTAATATTGTTATTATTTCTCTCTCTCTCTCTCTCTCTCTTACTAACACCCAGAAAAGGTCACTTGAGCCGTTAACATTAAACACAAAGTTTAAAAAAAAAAAAAACTTTACTAGTTAACACCCAAGTTCATCTACATCACCATTACCACAATTGGCCGTCATTACCACAGCGGGGAGCCAACCACAACCTGACAACGCACATTTCTATTTTGGTGTTGACACGCAGCGTTGAGAGAGAGAGCGTTGAGTGGTCATTCTTCCAACACGCCACCACCACACCCTCACCCACACCCTTATCAACTTCACCACACCAACACCACCACACCCTTATCAAGTTCACCACACTCTCACACCATAACTCACACGTCACCATAACCCAACCATCACCAACACCCAAGGCGCCACCCTACCCACCCTCAGCGGCCTTGGGCGTGGGTGGGATGGGCGGGTTGGGCGGGGTAATCGGAGACTCCTGGTGGGGTGGGTCTCGTCTCTTGTGTGTCTCTCCTCCGTCACTACAATCTCTCGCCCTGTCCATAGGAGGAGGAGGAGGAAGAGGAGGAGGAGAAGGAAGATAATATATGGAGAAGGAGGAAGATGAATATAAAAGGAGGAAGAGGAAGATGATAAAGAGGGAGAAGAGGAGGAGGAGGAGGAAGAAACTATCACCATCATCACCTCCAACAGTTAAATCTACCACCATTAGCAACGCCACATCCAACCACCACTATCACCCCCACTACCACTACCACCACTAACGACATTTCCACTACTACCACCACTTCCATCACCACAATCACTAAATCTACCACCACCACCACCATACCAGGGGAATATCCTACCTAGGTGTTTAGAGAATGAATCACTTCCTTAGTTCAGTAATTACGACAGAAAACTTCAGGTAAGCTTTGTGGTGTCAAGCTGTGTCAAATGGTGGCAAGCTGGATCAGGTGGACAAATGGTGTCAAGTAGCATTGAGTAGGTCTTAAGTTTACTTATTGGACATCAATTCGACGACAATCTCACGCAAAAATTCACACGACATCTCCACGACGACATACACGACGACAATACACCGACAAATACACCGACTCTCCGGACAAATACACCGACATCTACGCGACAAATACTCACGACACGACAAATACTCACGACGACAAATACACACGACGACAAATACACACGACGACATACACGACAAAATACACAACACGAAATCCACGACGACAAATACACGACGACAAATACACGACGACAAATACACACACGACACGACAAATACTCACACGACACGACAAGACTGGCCGCCACGTCACTTTTGGACAAGGAGTGAAAGGCGATGCAAGGCCGGCCAGGGAAAGCTGACCCAATGACATTCAATCCCCGCACCACCAACCCCCGCCTCCATGACACCCACCAATGACAATAACGCTCCCTTGACAACCTCGAGATGACAACACCTTTGACAACCACGAGATAATAACAATACCCACATGCCATTCAATCACCCAGCAACCATCAAATGACAACGTTGCCTCATGAGTTCCAACCACCACGCAATCACGAGTCGATAATAACACTTCCCACGATACTCATTACCCACGCCAAAACCACAAGACTACGCCCTAATGATACTCAATAACCGCGAGAGGATGTCAATGATCCATCTGACCTTCAATCACCACATAATAAGAACATGAAAGAGAAACACAAGATAATGTCAATAACGTAACACCATGGTATTCAATCACCAGGCAAAAAATAGATGCAACCACAACAGAGAGAGAGTGTCCAGTTATAACAAACATGAAGAAATAGCTGGTAAAAAACAACAACTGCCGCCATCAATAGCCTTGGGAACAATGAGGAGGAGGAAGACGAGGAATTTGGATGAGGAGGAGGAGGGGGAGGGAGGAGAGGAAGGAGGAGGAAGGAAAGAGTAGGATGTTTCTCCCCTCAATTAAGTCATCGTCCTCGCCATCATCATCATCATCTTAATAATTATCATCATCATCGTCACCAACCACCACCAACGCATTAAGCCATCCACACACACACACACACACACACACACACACACACACACACACACACGTCATCATCGTCGTCATCATCGTCAACCAGCTGCTGTGACGATGACTTACAGCTGCTGAGGAATGTGTCCCTACAGACAGTGAGTAACGTGTGTCATATCCGTTATTGCGTCTGTGTAGAGCAGTCACCCTCCCTGCTCCTGCTGCTGTGTGTCGGGTGTCTCTCTCTCTCTCTCTCTCTCTCATAATGGGTTGAATCAGAAGGTTGAGAAAGGAATTAGTACTTCGAACCTGTCTCCTGTTTAAAATACACGAGAGAGAGAGAGAGAGAGAAATTAAAATGGTTTCATAATGAACACAAACACACCCACACTGAGACACACCCACACTGAGACACAAACACACCCACACTGAGACACAAACACACCCACACTGAGACACAAACACACCCACACTGAGACACAAACACACCCAAGACGTAAACACGACCCCAGCAAGAACGAGGCGACGGTGGCGCGGTGATGGCGACAGCTGCCACAAGGACGAAGGAATGGGAGGAGGGGATTGTCATGGCGTCTTACCCCATCTGTGACTCATTGTCTGTCTGTCTGTCTGTCTGTGTCTGTCTGTCCTGTTTATAATGCACAATAGAGAAAAGTTCATATAAGTTTACTACGTGAAAGACAATACAGCTACACACACACACACACACACAATAGTTCAGATACCAATACCAACACATTTACTATTTATGAATGAACGGAAGTACAACACTAATACTAAAATAGTCCAGGAATAAATAACTATCCCTAATGTATATATTTACTAAGAATGAGTACTGGTACGATAGTAAATAGTACAACAATAATAGTACAATAGTAATACGACAACAACAGCTCAGACATCAAGGAGTGTTTACACCTTTTATTTCTGACAGGTGAACAAAACACCTGAAGGGTCGCTCATTATAACACACACGCTTCACAGACCCTCTAAAGACAATGAATCGAACTTCAAAAAATGAACTTGGGGAAAATGTTCATAAATACATTCTGATAATAATACTTCCCCGGTAAATACATTCACTTTAGCTGTACATATTTCACTATAAAAAATATACAGTATTATAATATTGGATAAGATGGAACGGAGGTGTTTTTTTTTTTCCCTTTTATGGATGGGGTGTTACCAATGGCCGGCACTGCACTCGATCACCTCCACTTCCTCAACTGTCGAGTCAGGTACCCATTCCGTCAGTCAGTTTATCTAGTCTTAAGTTGTCTATCTGTTTATCTATTTATCCATGTACAGATAGACAAATAGCGAGTCATGGAAGCAGGCAAGGGCGTAAATACTCTCTCTCTCTTTTTTTCTCTCTTTCTCTCACACACACACACACACAATAACCCACTCTTTCACTCAAAGAACGTTGAGTCACTTCCTCTTCCATGGCGTGTCTGTATTTAGAGTCAGGAACGATAAACCTGAAACCACAAAAATTGACGGACAACTTGATAGCCCCATTCTTCACTCTCTCTCTCTCTCTCTCTCTCTTTTTTTTTTTTTTTCTTCATCCCTTCCTTTAACCCATCATCCTAACCCATACCTACGTAGCTACACTTATGCTCTTAAAAATACGGAACAGAAAAAGTAGAGAGCAATAGGTAGCTACTTGCTATAATAACCCAGGAACAACAAGAGCTAATAAATACAACACTTCATTACAACACCATCACGTAGCTACTTACTGTAAACCAACAGCAAGAACCCACAGAGTAACCACAAGAGTACCACCCCACGTTACGTTACACCAGTGCTGTAAATAATGTTCCTTAACGACCCGGCGATTTAGAGCTTCCTGTAGTGCTCCCGTCTTACGCTAGATGAACAAGACCCGTGTCCACAGCTTGACCACAATAATGATAAGTTGGTCTACCCCCCACCCACCCCTCCCCTTCCCAGGTAACATGAGCGGTAATGATTATAACACCTGCTCGTATAACAATTTGACTTCTTACATAACAGCTTTAATATGTATTTGTGTGTTATGATATGTGATATAATAGCCTCTGTATCTGTTATATATAACTTGTGTTATGTTATTTAATCATAATATAGTAGTGTTGGTACGAGTAGTCTCCTATGTTATATAATATAGCAAAACCCGGTGACAATAACTCCAAAAGAAAAAATACAGGTATATTCAACCACATTAAATCAACAGGTGTATTAACAGGTGTACTACATTGTGATAATTATTATTCGTATCTTTATATAGAGTCTAGTTACATATTCATTTACGTAATTATTCTCGTATATTTCCTTTCGGTCACCTGAAGAATCTCCACCCCAGCTTATTGCGTTCTCTATCTATACTTATTATGATTTTTGTTATTTCTGTTTACCTGTTTATTTAAGTATTTTATCGTTTCTTTCTGGTTTCTTTATCCGTTTTTTCATTGTTAAAACTTCTCTATCCCTACCAATCTATCCCTCTACTCTATCCTCCATCCCCCAATCTCTACCCTCCATCTCTCTATCCCTAACTAACAACCCCATTCCTATCCCCCGTCCTCCTCCAATATCCTTCCCTTCCCCCTCTATCGAACCCTATCCCATCTCCTTCCTTTAATCCCCAGCTAAGGTGTAACACTATCCCATTACCCTCCCTCTCCATCCATCCCATCATTCTCTCCCCTTTCCATCTTCCTCCTGCACACCCACCCCCCCTCAACCCTTCCCTCCCCTGGCACAAGTGGTTCCCCACACCTGGACACACCTGAGGAGCGCCTGTAAACACTAGACTGTGGGGGGTGAGGGAAAGGAGGGAGGCCCCACGCCTTTGGTCACCCTGACTCACCTGCTGATTGCCCTACACCTGCGTTTCCCTCCCATCCTCTCTCTCTCTCCAAAGCACTTTCCTGTCTTGTCTGTTTTTGTCTGTCTATCAGTCCTTCACACACACACACACACACACACACACACACACACACACACACACACACACACACACACACACAGCCTCCTTATCTACGTGCAATGTGTCTCTCTCTCCTCCCTCCCACACACCATCACCACCACACATCACTCCCCTTCCCCATCACTACCTCTTACCACCATCACCAGTCACCACCAACCATACTCCACACACATCACCACCAAGCACCACTTACTCCTCCAAACCACCACCCCACAACACACCAAACCACCCACAACACACCACTACCCACAAAAACCAGCCGCCCCTACACCACCATGCCACACGAACCTATAAACCCCCACACCACCACTACAACATATCAACCCCCACACCACCACCCCACAACACCACCACCACCTATCACACACTAACCCCCACCCCCTCCCCAGACCACCACCTATCAACACTAACCCCCCACCCCCTCCCAGACCACCACCTATCAATACACTAACCCCCCACCCCCCTCCCCAGACCACCACCTATCAACACATAAACCCCCACCCCCTCCCCAGACCACCACCTATCACACACTAACCCCCACCCCCCCCCTCAGACCACCACCCATCAATACACTAACCCCCACCCCCCTCCCAGACCACCACCTATCAACACACTAACCCCCCACCCCCTCCCCAGACCACCACCTATCAACACACTAACCCCCACCCCCTCCCCAGACCACCACCTATCAACACACTAACCCCCCACCCCCTCCCCAGCCACCACCTATCAACACTCCCCCCCCCCCCCTCCCAGACCACCAACACCTACTTACGTCACAGAAATATTTTTCCAGTGCGAACACCAAAAATTCGTCTCAAAGTAAGAAAAAGGAAAAAAAATGGGCCAAGCGGGACTTACTGCTATTCTTGAGGACAAAAATGAGGTGTGTTGCTCCAGGAAACACGGCGATTGGTTCCGCGTGGTAGAAAATAGGTGCAAAAGAGTCCTCCTCGAGCGATGAACTCCCGAATGAGGTGGCTGTAAAGTGGCTACGACTGGGGGTTGAGAACAGGAGATGAGGTGACTTGAAGTGGGTCTGTTGTATTGTGTGTGTGGGTGGTGTGTGGGTGGTGGTGATTGAGGGTAACTTGATGGTGCTACTTGAAGAAGGTGTGCGTGTGGGTGGTGGAAGAGTAGCTTGGAAGGTACAACTTGAAGGGGGTGTGTTATATGGGATCCTTGGAGGTACAACTTGAAGGGGGTGTGTTATATGGGAGAGCATGAGGGTAACGACTTAAGAGTGTGTTATGTAAACCTGACTGAGTGTGTTATGTGGGACTTAAGGATCGAAAGTAAGATGTTTCATTTAAAGTGTAGCTATGTATGGGGGAAAGTTCAATTATTCATACCTAAAACCCACTTACATCATCTATCCACCTACCTACCCATCCACAACCACACACACAAACCACTCACCCGCAAACTACACGAACTCAAGTCACACAAACAGACCCACATCCACCCCGCCACAAACACACAGAGAGAGAGAGAGAGAGAGAGAGAGAGAGAGAGAGAGAGAGAGCACCTCTATGACCACACCATTACACTGACCCCTACCATTGTAATGGCTCATAAAGTAACATTATAAAGACATGTCCTCCTTTAACTCCTTCTTACCTCCATCCCTCCTCCCCTTCTTCCTTTCAACCCTCCTCCCTCTTTCTTTCTCCTCCCTACAGCCTTCTCCCATCCCTTCACCCCTCCTGCCTTCCTTCCTTCCTTCCTTCAGCACCTGTAAATATCCATATTCACTCTGTCAGGTGACTCCCCAGCACCAGTGACTCCCCAGCACCAATGACTCCCCAGCACCAGTGACTCCCCGGCACCAGTGACTCCCCGGCACCAGTGACTCCCCGGCACCAGTGGCTCCCAGCAGTGACTCCCCAGTACCAGTGACTCCCCGGCACCAGTGACTCCCCAACAGTGACTCCCCGGCACCGGCTCCCCAGCACCAATGACTTCCCCAGCACCAGGCTCCCCGGCACCAGTGACTCCCCGGCACCAGTGACTCCCGGCACCAGTGACTCCCAGCACCAGTGACTCCCCACAGCCAATGACTTCCCCAGCACCAGTGACTCCCCAGGCACCAGTGACTCCCCGGCACCAGTGACTCCCCGGCACCAGTGACTCCCCAGCACCTCCTCCTCGACCATTTAATAAGAGGAGTGGAGATGCCAACACAGAGGCGAGTGAATGTAAATACCCAACGGGAAGATTAGCGTGGGAGACCTGGGTACTGCCCACTCACACTGACTCAACACCATGCTGTGACCTGACGACACAGCACACTGACTTAACACCCATGATAAGACCTGACAACACACTACACTGACTCACTCGTGCTATGACCTGACGATATAGTACCTTCACTCAACGAAGGTACTGAGAGCCTGTGACCTGACGACACAGCACACTGACTCACTCGTGATGTGGCTTAACGACACACCACACTGACTCACTCAACGTGCTGTGACCTAACGACAGAGTCCAGTGTTATGCAACGTGCGTACTAGAGAGTTCCTACGACACGCTGGGTATAATTAAACACCTTTACCTGTGGGTCCCTACGATGTCTTAACTATTAATGAGCTGGTTAATTATCTGGTCACGTAGGTATGTTATTCGCCCAGGGTCGGGTTCATTAAGGCTGTACTCTCATTCTGTCTCCTAACTGGTGCTAAGTGCCCGTATCTAATTAAGATAAAGTCTCAAAAGTAATGTTGTCTCATACCTGTGCTGAGTAAACGCATCTAATTACCATAGAGTCTCAGTGTAATTATGTCCACTAATTAGTGCTAAAAAACCCGAATATTGCTTCAAAAACAAACATTACACATCAACAAAGCTGGGCCATAAATTACGTGATCATTTGGCAACATGAAACCACACTTAACATCCCTCACATTGTAAAAAGGCATCCATCAGTCGTCAGAAAAAGGCACCAGCTAGGACGACTAAATGTTACCCCATATAAGTCTCTATTATTTTTTTTTATTTAATGGACGTTACACGGTCGCAGCCTCAGTCCTCACCGTAACTAATGTCACCGTCAGATTCATTGCCTCTTTCATCCCCTCGACTCCCAAATTTCTTGTCACTGTGACCATAGGAAACAGGTTTACCAATAGCGGCGTCGAGGGGTGAGGGGGTGGAGAGGGAGGATGGGAAGGGTTGGAGAGGGAGAAGGGGTGGAGAGGGGTGGATGGGGTTTAGGAGGAGGAGGGACGGAGAAGAGGAGGAGGGTGAAGAGGGTGGGGCTGGAGGATATGAAGAGAGAGGGGTGGAGGGTATGAAAGAGAGGGGGTGGAGGGGTATGAGAGGAGAGGGGTGGAGGGGTATGAGAGGAGAGGGTGGAGGGTATGAGAGGAGAGGGGGTGGAGGGTACCATGACTGAGGCGCCCCATGCTCAAGTAGTCTTCAACATGGCTACCAGATGAGAAGTGTTATAACTATCCTACATCATTCCCTCCACCCCTTCCCTCTTTGCTCTCCTCCTCCACCTCTCCTCCCCTCCACACACCCCCAACATAATTATATTCCCCACCAAATTACCGTAAATTATGTAGAAAAAAATACACCCACATATATTGTAAGCCAAAAACATATTATTTAACGCGAATATATAAATAAAAATATATACAAATAAGTAATACGAGTTAAAATACATATACAAATAAACAAACACACAAATTAAGAGTTGCATCCTGGTATTTGACTCAACACCGATAGAAAAACTGTGTTGGGTGTCGAGTAAAATCAGACCATATAGTTTCAAGAGTGAGTGACTGGGAGGGAGAGAAGGAGGGGTGGGTTACTAGTGTTGGCCTCAGGCATTTCCGTGGATAGGGTGAGATGATGTGGATAGGGTGGGATGGTGGGGATAGGGTGGGATGGTGGGAATAGGGTGAGGAACGACACACACACACGACCCAGATATAGGAGAGCGCAGGAAAGTTTGACCAGTTAGGTAAACACATCAAGAACTGGTGGAGTGGAGGAGCTACCTTGACCAGCGAAGCACGTCCATCACCT
>NW_024722158.1:11187108-11212108 GCF_018991925.1 Homarus americanus
ATTTAAAAAAAAGTAGAGACAGTAGGGGCAGTGAGAGTAGTACTAGTAGTGGTATAAGAGTGACAATTTCAGTAGGAACAATAGTAGGCGCAGTAGCAGGAGGAATTACAAGCAGTAGTAACGGGAGGAATTACAAGCAGTAGTAACGGTAGCAAGTAACAGCAGTAGCTACCTGTAACAGCAACACATAACAATGCTCGCCTCAAGGAACTAAGAAAGTGACCTTATCCTCTTCTAATTAACAATCAAATTTTAAGCACTAGTGACCCCAATGACCTTTTTGACCCATGACCCGCAGGAAACAGGGAGGGGGGGGCATCCTCTCTCTCTCTCTCTCTCTCTCTCTCTCTCTCTCTCAAATACAACGTTCACCAGTACACAAAAACGGAGATAAAAATTCCTAACCTAACCTAACCTTTGACCTACTGACCTCCATAATTAATAGGGACCTTCCTCCCCCTAGGGTGTTAATTACCTGTAAGTTATAATGTTGACTGGAGACGGGAAATTAAAATTATGATCAGGACAACAAACTCGTAGACGGACCGACGGACGGACGTAGAGAAAATATCGGTAAACACAGCTATTACACCACTATCGAGAGAGAGAGAAGATGCCCTCAAGAAATTTAATTACTCACCAACAATTGCCTCTAGGGCGTTCGAGCTGCCAGTTTTAGGCCGTCGAAAAGGTCACCATCCCCCTAGCCTCTCTCTCTCTCTCTCTCTCTCCATAACGCCTCATATCCTCTCCCTCATTCTATCCACTTTTCTACAGACAGACAGAGACAGACATTCTGACAGACAGACAGACATAAAACGACAGGCAAAAAGCGATGTAGATGGATTGTTTCTTAATATGTGCTAGTTCTAGACCACTGTAACACACACACACACACACACACACACACACACACACACACACACTCTTAACATACAGGTGGGGTAAAATCCTCTTAATTGGACATTCAGGCTCTACTGATTTACATACTTCACAATCTTGGCAAAACCTATTTTTGTATTCCTTTTCTTCCTTCTGGCTCTTTTGTCCTCCGTCTGTCCTTCCCACCTTCCGTCCGTCTCTCCGGCCTTTAACTTGAGTGGCCACGTTCCTCTTATTCTTCTTCTTCTTCCTCTCCTCCTCCTTCTGCCGCTTCCTTCATCCTCCTCCTCCTCCTCCTCCTTCCTTCCTCCTCCTCCTCCTCCTTCCTTCCTCCTCCTCGTCCTCCTCCTTCCTCCATCCTCCTCCTCCTTCCTTCCTTCATCCTCCTCCTTCCTCCTTCCTTCCTTCATCCTCCTCCTCCTCCTCAGACAGCCCAAAACACAGATGTCTAGCTCAGCCACTTGAAGGCGATGGCTAGGTCGTCTCAGAACCAGGAAAAGAAGAGGACAACGCGGTTTGGAGTGATGACAGAAGAGGAAAAAGAGGGAAAAAGGAAAGAGGAAAAGGAGGAAAATACGAAAAATAATAATTAAGGAAATGAGAGATGTATAAATAGACCAAGGAAAGGAAGGAAAATTTATCAATACATAACAATCAGGAAAATAAACCAAATTATTTAGAGAGAGAGAGAGAGAGAGAGAGAGAGAGAGAGAGAGAGAGAGACAAGATTTATTCAAGAAAACAATCGTAAAAAAAACGTATAGTTCATCACGCTACCTGGCGATTACCTGGCGTTGCTTCACAGATATTTTCCTGATGACCAACCTGGGAAAAACAAAAGAGCCATATTAATACTGTGAAATATGGGGCAAGGGAGTTTATTTCATCCTAGGAAAATAAAGAAAAAATTACGTTTTTGTGTGTGTGTGTGTGTGTGTGTGTGTGTGTTGATGCGGGTGTTTGTGCTGGTGTACTTGTATGTGTGTGTTTGTGCGTGTCGCTGCCCGCTAGTCTTCCTCCACTCCCCTGCTATAAAAATCAGGCGTAAATTGACGGGGGGCGAGAATACGCGAGAATTTACGAGACGCTAATAGTAATAGTCTGGGTGACTAAGATCACAAAGGCCAGGGGATGAGGAGGGGGGTGAGGGGGGGGAGGGGGGTGAGGGGAGGGGGCAGGGAGGAGGGGTGAGGAGGAGGGGGTGGAGGAGGAGGGGGGAGGGAGGAGGGGGAGGAGGAGGGGTGAAGAGAGGAGGAGGGGTGAGGAGGAGGGGGTGGAGGAAGAGGGGTGAGGGGGTGGAGGAAGAGGGGGGAAATAAGTGACAGCGGGAAGGGAGGAGGGTGGAGGTGAAGGGGAATGAGGGGAAGGTGAAGGGGATTATGAGGGGGAAGAGAGGAGGGGGACAGGAACGGGGTGAGGGAGAAACTAGAAGAGTAGGTGAAGCAAAGGGTGAGGAAGAAAACGGGGTGGAGGAGAGGAGGAGGAGGGATGAGGGAGGAGACAGGATAGAGGTGAGGGGGAGGGGTGAGGTAAAGGGGGAATGCGAGGGGGTGAGGGGGGGAGAACAGGGAGGGGGTGCTTGGCCTTCACCTGCCTGCATTGGGTAGGTAAAAACACAGCCGTTCATCTCAGGTAAAATAAAGGTAGATCATCGTGAAGGTAAATCACAGGTATTTTATAGATATATTACAGGTACACACAGGTAAACTACAGGTAAATTACAGGTATACCAGAAGTAAACTACAGGAATACAAGACAACGAAATTTACAAGTTTCACCTACGACCGAGCTACCACCTTCATTACCACCACCACTGCCACAACCACCATTACCACCACAACCACCTGTACCACCACCAGCACTACCATCATTACCACAATCACCACAACTACCACCACCATCACAACTACCACCACCATCACCAAAACAGCTACCACCACCACCACCAACCTAACCTAACCATCTACAGAGAAAAAAATCACAAAAATTCCACCTAAATAAACTCCGTCTTTCCAATATATCGCCACAAATTTGATAGTCAAGAATAAATGAAGAAAGGGGTCACCAGAAAATGCCTTATTACAAATTCATGAACAGAAGTTTACAGAATTTTAAAGTTCAGAAAGAAGTAGACAATTGAAACCCAAATAAAAAAATTACATAAAATATTACATAATAACTTAGTACAGACGTCAGGGGATAAGTGCCATTGAATAGGTTACAGTGCCCCAGACAATGGCACTCCTATTAATTCAGAAATATAAGATGTTGCACTTAAGACAAATAAAACCCATCCCTGGCGATCAACTTCAATCAGTCAAGTCAGATAAGGCGGATATTGAGCTGACTTAACTGAGCTAAATAGTGAAAATCCTGTAGTATTTATCTATCTATCTACAAAACTTAAATTTCTCAAACCCATCTCAAAACCAAACTCAATTCACATTAGGTTTGGCCCGAATTTTGTTCAAACACAATTTATGAAGCAAAACTGAAACTCTTTAATAATTTCACTTGTTCAAAAAGCACTCGACCAAACATGAACAAATACCATAAGATCCACGGCCTAGGTTGTTCATAGCATCTTACAGGGGGGAGGGGGTGGAAGGGTGTGGAGGAGGTGGAGCAGTTGGGGTGGAAAGAGGAGTGGAGGTGGTGGGAGGGGTTTGTTTACATGGGGTCTATTACTTGCTGTTAATTGTTCTTGATTCGAGGGGTGGGGAAGGATGAGGGTGGGAAGGATGAGGTGGGAAGGATGAGGGTGGGGAAGGATGAGGGTGGGGGAAGGATGAGGGTGGTGAAGGATGAGGGTGGGGGAAGGATGAGGGGGAAGGATGAGGGTGGGGAAGGATGAGGGTGGGGAAGGATGAGGGTGGGGGAAGGATGAGGGTGGGGAAGGATGAGGGTGGGGAAGGATGAGGGGTGGGGGAAGGATGAGGGTGGGGGAAAAATAGATGGAGAAGGAGAGAGGAGAAGAAGAGATGGGAGAAGGAGGATCTGAGGGGAAGGGTGGGAGAAGAGAAAGGGTGGGGAGGAGGAACGATTGGGGAAGAGGGGTGGGACATTGGGGAGGGGGGGAGGAGATGGGGGAAGGAGGAAACGTTAGGGGTTTGGGAGTTGTAGAGTTGGATGTTGTGTTGGTGGTATGGAGGATTGTTGTTGATGTAGGTAGTGGTGGGTGACTGAGGTGGTGGCTTATTACCGAGGGGTGGGGGGGGGTGGGGGGTGGGTTACATATAGTGTCTAAAACTACTTAAGACGCCCCCACAAAAAAACAGACATGTCAGCGTCCAAAACATACATACATACATACATACATACATGACACAGCAACATAGAGCAATTACATGACGTGGGTCTTTTGAAAGCGACAACTTAAACCTCTTTTCGGATCTTAGAGTGAGCCAATTAGATGCGTCTTCACGAAACCAATAGGGGGGCAAAAAATCACTGTGTAGGATATATTAAGGATTCTGGTAAAGTCCATCAAGTAATTAGTCAAATGATGATGCTCAGTCGATCGCTCAATAACTCTTACGATCTTATATAATGTTGTTTTATGTTATGTAATGGCCGGTAATATAAATTGATTCTTATCTCTAAGTTTATCTAAATAACTATAAATAAAATCTTTGGTTTCGTAGTATTCTTCAACACATAACCAGGAATAATTGGCAATATCAACTTAACCAAACCAAACCAAACCTAACCTAACCAAACCAAACCAAACCTAACCAAACCAAACCTACTCTAATCTAACCTAACCTAACCTAACCTAACCTAACCTAACCTAACCAAATCAAACCTAACCTAACCTAATCTAACCTAACCAAACCAAACCAAACCTAACCAAACCAAACCTACTCTAATCTAACCTAACCTAACCTAACCTAACCTAACCTAACCTAACCAAATCAAACCTAACCTAACCTAATCTAACCTACCCTACCCTACCCTACCTTCCTTACCGTCACCTGTACAAAGGATGGAACACGGTAGACATAAGGAGAATGAAGCACCATGATAAAAATTAAGAAAGAAGAAGAAAAAACTGTGGCCACGCGACTGTCTGGACTCTGGAGTTGAGCAAATCCTTTTACTCCATCTAACACTCTCCAGGATGTGTCTTCCGTTTCCTCCTCCTACTCCGCCTCTTCCTCCTTCATGCCTTCCTTGACTCCTCCTCTTCCTCTTCCTTAAAACACACACACACACACACACACACACACACATTTCTTCACTTCGAGATAAATATAAAGTGAACGCAACAGAAAGAATTAAAAAAATATATATATATCTCCTCCTCTTCTCTCCACTCACCTTCTCTACATATCCTCACCTCGAAATAAGCATAACATACACATGGCCACAGGACTTGTTAAAAGAAACAAAGAAAAAACAAACAAGAATTACTCTGTACAATAACAATAACACGACTGTTGTGAAGTTGGCCATGGAGTCCCCCCCCTCCCTAACCCTTCCTTCCTCTCCTCCCTTCCTCTCATTTTCCTTCCCTCTTTACCTTCTCTCTTTCCTATCCCCCCCTCCTTCTCTTTCTCCTCTATCCACCTAATCCCTTCCTTCCTCTTCCCAGTTACGAGGGCAATATTCCCAAGCAATAACACTGAACTTCATTAGCCTCCAAGCGAGCCTGAAAGTGCTGAGGGGCAATAGCCAGAAGACGCTATTGCCCAATCCTTTTCAACAGAGTTTCTCCTGCCTGGGCATTAACCTTCCATTTTTCGGGGAGATAACTTGGAATACGGTTTTTGCTTTACAGAACCGCGAATTGCGAGCTGGGGGGATTTTTACGCTAAGCTTTTTTTTCTGGAGGAGAGTGGGAGGAGGGAAGGGGAGGGTGGGTGGGGAGGAAAAGGGTGGGGGAGGGGGAGGAAGAGGGAGGGGGGTGGAGGAGGGAAGAGGGTGGAGGGGAGGAAGGAAGGGTGGGGTGGGAGGAGGGAAAAGGGGTGGAGGAGGAAGGGGGAGAGAGGGGTGGGAGGAGGGAAGAGGGAGGGTGGAGGAAGAGGGAGGAGGCTTTCGTTATGTATGGAGTTTTGCACTTTATCCTATTTTATGTGTGTGTGTGTGTGTGTGTGTGTGTGTGTGTGTGTGTGTGTGTGTGTGTGTGTTGAGAACTCCTTTTTCACCTTGACGTTCACCGACCCGTTATAACCAATGTTGTGGAAAACCCAAAAGAAGGAGACTGAAAAAAAAATCACACACAAAAACGCAACCTTCGGGAGTTCTGATTACGTCACAGAGATTAGGTGAAGGAGGCGATGCTGTGTAACCTGACGTGATACTGTGGGTGACTGAGGTTGTGGTGGGTGACGTAGGTTGTGGTGGGTGACGCAGGTTGACTTAGTGGATGACGCAGGCTGTAGTGGGTGGCATAGATAGATAGCTAGACTAATAGACAGATAAAAATCCAGATACACAGAAATATGAACGATACACACATACAAATATCGATAGATAATTAGATGGACAGACAGAGAGACGGACAGATCCAAAGATAGATAAACAGTATGATTTCGATTGGTTGTACAAAGTTACTGGTACAGCAAGTGGTTTGGTGCTCTCCTCCTGCCTTGAGGATCACTGGTTCGATCCCTTAGAATGTCCAGTTCACCCAGTTGTAAACAGTACCAAGTTTGACAGTTGGGGAAGTGAAGGCAGTCTAGTACAGTGCCTCCTCGTGCAACTAAGGCTTAGTATGTAAAATGTTGTATCCACACTGTCCCTAACGTGCCGTCACGCCTATGAGACTGACCTTCACTCTCACAGGTGCAGCTGAACACCGGTAAACACAGATTTACAGGCCGTAAAGGAGTTAGAGCAGCACATGAGTAGGTAAACTCTGATTTACACGCCGTAAAAAGTTAGTTACAGCTGCACACGAGTAAAGTAGAGTTTCAGCATCACACGGATAAAACCACATTTTCAAGGTGTAAACAACTAGTCACAGCAGCACATTATTTACATACTTTCAAAAAGAATCCTCCAAGGCAACATAAGAGTAAAACCTCATTTACACGCTGTAAAAAATGTAATTACAGCAACATAGGATTTGCAACCAGACAGTAACCCAGCGTCAGGAGAAGTAAAACCAGTTTCCCGTGTTGTGGAAAATACCCCGGGGCGAAATTAATGAAAATGTGGCCAACTCAGAGACTTCCATAAAGCGTAACGGCGCAGCTCTCCGCTAAACCCCAGACCCAGAATGAACGGGATTAATATGAAGCATCACAAACCGGCGAGTGCCACGCTATTAACACTGGTTTGAGACTTAATGCCGGCCAGAGAGGAACACACCCACGGTATTTTGCTCATGCAGTGCCACAAACCTGGGTCTGAGCAGTGCCAGCCACACCTTTAAGCTGGTAGTGTGATGCATTTACCTGGTCTGAGTATTACCAGCCACACCCCTAAGCTAGTAGTGTGACGCGTTTACTTGATCTAAGCAGTGCCAGCCACACCCTAGTAACACTCGCCTGGTCAAAACAGTGCTACATCCTAACCAAGACAATGTTAACCTACATAATAAAGTGTCATACAAAAACACCCGCACATACCGCCCCGGGAAACAGTACACCACTACACACCACTCACTGTCACTTCCCACAACCTAGGCGCAATGTCACAGCAAGAGTGCCACCACCATTATCCAGGACAGTGCCACGCCCTAACCCACCCCCACACCAAACAACCCCATGTACAGTGTGACACCTAAAGTCAAGTTGCCATAATCCAAAGCAGCGCCACATCTCAGATCCTACAAAACCTCGGCAACATAAAAGTATCATAAAGAACGTCGTAGCTATTGCACAAACTCCTATTAAATATTTCTCCACTTGAATAACATCCGCGTTTACTCACAATAAAAGGTGAAAGTTGGCAGTTTGGGGCGGGGGAGGGTGATGGTGGTGCACAGTGGTCGGAGACGGAGATGGGACACAGGGGATGAGGACACAAAGACGAGAATGGGGACTGGGGGGAAGGGGAGGGGGGTGGGAATGGGGTGGATAAGGTTAAGGTTGGGAATGGGGTGGATAGGGGAGGGGGTGGGAATGAAGAATAGGGGTGAGGATGGGAATGGATGGGGAGATGGGACAAGGGGATGGGAACCAAGACGGGAATGGGAAGGGGTGGAAATGAAAAGATAGGGGGAAATGGACAAAGACGAGAATGGGGATGATGGGGGTTTAAGGATGATGACACAGAGAGAAGACAAGAACAGACGAAGATAGATGAGAGACAACACCAGAAAGGATAGACGAGGACGAAGAAGCAAATATGGAATGGGGGGAGAAACGAAGACAAGAATGGGGTAACACAGGAAGAAGAGAGGAACAGGGAGGAAAAAAAAGGAACAAGAATGAAAACAAGAGAAGAAGACAATAATGGGTGACAAGTGTGATAAACAAGAAAACGTACATGGGAAAATAAAGCTCAAGAAAATGAGTAGAAGAATGAATAAGTGGGAGAGAGAAAGGGAGAGAAGGAGGGGGAGGGTGGGAGAGAGAAAGGGAGAGGAGAGAGATAGAGAGAGAGGGTGGGAGAGGGGGATAGCCATAACCCTTTATACCCAGAACGCTATATGTAAATACTATAAAGCTGCTATGTTTATACCCATTCAAGTTTTAATCTCTCTCTCTCTCTCTCTCTCTAGGTAGGGGTAGAGAGGGGAGGAACACCTAGAAAGATCCCTCCTTTCTATCTAAACAGAACCAGAATTCTCTCCGGCAGGTTGACACGGACAATGGACCACCCTCGCCGGCTTAAACATTAACAACGTGAATATTTTATCCCGGGTGCAAGAGGCCGGAAAATGTTTGTGTTGGTGGAGCGGACATCAAACACCACACACACACACACACACACACATACGGGCAAACACAAACACACACACAGCTTATTACGGTAGGTGACCCCACGTGTACACCCACCCCACTCTTTTAAGTGATTCAGGGCTATGTGTACACTCACACCATTCCAGGTGACATTTGTCACTAATTACACCCACTACCACAGGTGAATCTAGGTGAATTGAACACCACCAAGAGGATTTCAGGTGAATACAATGACTTCAGGAAACCCAAGATATCCTGAAGTGACCTCAGAAGACACCTGAAGTAACATACACACCTTGATTACTGTCTTAACTCTGGGGTGACTAAACTAACCTGTATAAATAGCCCACCAACGAGACAAAGTGACCTAATACACCACAGCACAGAGATGAAACGACCCCCACCCATGGTTAATACTGACCTTGGCTGACACAAAATAACCAAAGGAGACTGCAGGGGTGGGGTGGGGGGGGGAGCTAATTGACCTGTAATGAGTTGAATTAATCCCAAATTGCACAAATTGACCGGAAGTTTTAATCGATTCTCATGACGTTAACTGACTTGTGATGACTCGTCCTGACTCGTGGCAAACCTATTTATTCCTGACTCGACCTGACTCAAGAAAACCCTATTTATTCCTGACTCGACCTGACTCAATATGACCCAATTTATTCCTATGAAGTTTACCTGAACCAAGAAATCCGTATAGATTAATGTAAACTCTAGGTGAACAAAAAAAATCCCCATTTATCAGATTGTAAACTACGGTATATCTTGTGTAAGTGTGTAAACTAATGTTCACACGTGGCAATTTAGTTTAGGCCACTTCAGTCAAAGTTTTAATTCGAGTAATTGTGATTTGCTGGTCAGATGCGAATCTAACCTAACATAACCAAGCCTGACATAACCTAACCTAACCTAACCTAACCTGAAGCGACAAGGAATAATCTTAAGTGGCCTGATACCTTAAGTTGAGTCAGGTATGTTAAGTTAACCTTCCATTATCCAAGGTTACTCCATGTGATTAAGCTGACCCTGGGTGAGGTAAGCTGACACTGGGTGAATTAAGCTGATCCTGGGTGAGATAAGCTAACACTGGAATTAAGCTAACCCTGGGTGAATTAATCTGACCCTGGGTGGGTTAAGCTGACCCTACGTGAGGTAAGCTGGCCCTGGGTGATTTAAGCTGATCTTGATTAATTGAACCTGACACTGGGTGAATGAAATTGAGCAAATATCCTCTCTCCCTCCTCACCCAGGCCTAAGAACCTCATCCCCTCACCCCAGAACCAAATACCCCCACAACCAGGTGTGAGGCGGCCAGACAGTATGTGGGGGGCATCTTATCATTCACTTTGGCTCACTTGAAATGAATTTGATCCAAACAGGAGTAAATATGCGGCTAGCTGCTGGTGAAGTGAGGTGTACCCTCCAAGATGACTGGTCGTTTGGTGACCCCCCTCCCCAGATGGCTCGTGGTGTGAGGTGATCCCCCTCCCAGGTGGCTCGTGGTGTGAGGTGATCCCCCCTCCCCAGGTGGCTCGTGGTGTGAGGTGATCCCCCCCTGAAGTGGACCTCAAGGGGTGACAGTGAGAAGCAAGGGGTTGTATTTAAGGGAGGGTTGTAATTAAAGAAGGGGAGGTGTTAATAATGGAATCTACCTGAGAAGTATTTAAGTGGGTGAAAGGAATCAATAAAGGGGATATAGATAAAGTTCTTATAATATCCGAGCAGGATAGGACTCGGAGCAACGGATTCAAGTTGGATAAGTTTAGGTTTAGGAGGGAGACAGGAAGAAACTGGTTCACAAATAGGGTGGTGGACAGTGGAACAAGCTACAACTTTGTAGTAAGTGCGGGAACTCTGGAAAGTTTCAAAAGGAGGCTAGATAGATTCATGGATGATAGAGAGTGGTAGTAACTCTCGACAGGAGCTGCCATGCACAGGCCAACCGGCCTATTGCAGACTCCTTATTTTCTTATGTTCTTATGTCAAGATACTGTAAGATGGACCGACATAACATGTTGGGGAAGAGGATTTCTTTATCAAAACGATTAACGTATATTCTAAAAATATATAGTAAATAGCCTCTATCTATTGGAGTCAAATATACATACATACATACGAGAATGGCCGGTCCAGCACCCAGGCGTGAATTTGTTTAAGGTGTAGAAGCTGTCGCCAACACAACCGCAAAATGATTAACATCCATGTTCCCAATTACTGCTGGGTAGACAGAGGCAAATGCCGTAAAGGAAATTGCCCATAGTTTCACCCTGCCCTGGGATCAAACCTGGTTTGCCTGCTTGCAAGGCGAGCATGCTGACCATTACACCAGTTCGCCTTACACACATACATACACAATTTCTAAACATAGGGTCTCAAAATGCTATATACGTATATAACCACTAAATGAAAAGAATAATTCTATGAAATAAATCGATACTAATTTAAACATGACACAGAAGGTCATAACAATTTACCGCAAACAACTCTAATAAATATGACCTAAATCTAGGCCAGTCAAGTGCTTCAAGAGCCAGGGCACACACACACACACACACACACACACACACACACACACACACACACACACACACACACACACCTTTTTAAATTGAGTAAAAGGAACGTCTTCCCTTCGATCTACTCAATAACAAAAGCGACAGACATCAGCATCAGATATCAAAACACTGATCGTGGAAGGAGACTCAGTGACCACAAGATACATACAGTACACTGAGCACCATGATAGAGGCGAGGCACAATAAACAAAACACCTCGCTGCCAGACAGACTTCAGGGGAAATCATAATAAATCAGGGGTGACGATAACCTCAGTAACACCAAGTAGCACCTCTTCCTCGCGTGACGATAACCTCAGTAACACCAAGTAGCACCTCTCTTCCTCGCCTGGAGATACAGAAACACAGGAGAAAATAACCAAAATCAAAAAGCCAAAGTTGTATTCAAGCTCACCGTTCTCTTAAGACTTCAGGTAAGCGCGTCAACAAACACGGGTACAACAGTTTGGACACCTCGTGAGAATTAGGTAAACACCAAAACGCTGCAATAACAAGAGCTTATAATAATCCTTCACCGCGACGGACGAACAACAAACAAAAAACGGGGATAATTTTTTTCCTAACCTCACCCACCAACTCTGCAGCAGCTTGGACCCACGCCTTTAAAAAAAAAATGGCCACCAGCGCGACTGCCGATACAGACGCTGAAACACCAATTTTGGCTGAGAGTTTCGTCTTATCAAGCGTTCCTCTTTTATCCCCGCCTGCAGGTGGGTGGTGGTGGGAGGCGAGGGGTCACCAGAGAGAACGCGTTATTCGATTACTGTTGCAGAGGTCCGCCCTTCTACCCTTCTTCCCGCGACCCACTCCGACAATTTTCACCAAATTTGCAGCAGAGGAGATACTGAGGAGACATACGACGAGGCGTAAAGCATGGAGGAAGAAAGCAATGGTGGGGAGGGGGGAGGAGGAACTGACACGATGGGGGAGGAACTACACGGTGGGGAGGAACTGACACGATGGCGGAGGAAAGATAGCTACCTAAGAATAGACAGAGAGAGAGAGAGAGAGAGAGAAGAAGAGAGAGAGAGAGAGAGTGACTGGCTAACATCGACCACCAAACTTTCTCCGAAGTTCATGACCAGAATTCGCAAAGAAGATTTCGTACGTTCAAAAAATAAATCCAACAAATTGAAGCTGCCAAAGAATCTCTAACTAACTCAACCTAACCATAAGACACGTGAGATGGTCAAGTTAAGATGGCATCCTAAAAGCAAGGAGACTCGACCCGATCTAGTTGCAGTGTGTCAGTTGTTGAGAGAGAGAGAGAGAGAGAGAGAGAGAGAGATAAAAGAAAATACCCCCCAAGAATAAAGAGAATTTGCACACAAGTTAAACGATTCAACCCCCACCCCCAAAAAAATCCCCCAAAAATATCGTAATTTCAACTGATCCTTCATTAATCAACAAAGCTAATATAATCTTCTTCCTCTCGAGTCTCAGGTCAATTTAAGCACCATATTAGCTAGTTATCATCTCCACGTCACAGAGGAAGGCACAAAGAGCAGTTAAAGAGGCAGTTCCCACACGTCGGTACAGTAGTTAAGAGGGAAAAGTTAAAATTCGAATATATTTGTAAATGCTTATCATGAACTCCTGCTGAAGGAAGAGTTTTAGTTGCTTTGGTCTTTCTTCCCTCTTCCCTCCTAGTAGCGCTTCTTCTTCTTCTTCTTCCTCTTCTTCTTCTTCTTCTTCTTCTTCTTCTTCTTCTTCCTCTTCTTCTCCATCATCTTCTTCTTTTGTATCTTCCTCGAGTTAGGTTATTGGTAGCTCTACTCCTCCTCCTCCTCCTCTTCATATGTCTTTACCCCCTCCTCTTATTCTACTTTTTCCCCTCATCCTGCACTACCTCCTTCTCCTCTTCCTCCTCCACCCCCTCCTCTTCCACCCTCCCTCTTCCTTCTCCACCACCACCCCTCCGTCCTCCCACTCATCCACCTTACCACACTGAAGAGGGTGGGGGGGGGGAAGAGGGGGAGAGAGGGGGGAGGGAAATAAAACTCAAGAGGCTCACCCACCACCCACAACATACACACACACACACACACATCGCTCTCCCTCATTTGCATGCTACATAAATTGAAGCGTGTGTAAGCGCGTGGTTTAAAAGTTTCAGCGGTGTATAATTACCGAGAAACGTGGCGTTGTTGTCTCCGTCCACACCAGATGAAATTCCTTAACAACAATTACTGCCCGAGTTAACCGAGCGGGAAAGTTCAATTACAGATCTATCCGTCGGTCGTCGGGTTTTTTTTTTTTTTGCTGCAACACCCGAAGAGCGTAAAAGTGTAATAATCTACCCGAAGGAATATATGTAATCTACCCGAAGGAATATATATAATCTACCCGAAGGAATACATATAATCTACCCGAAGGAATATACAATCTACCCGAAGGAATATACAAAACGATAGAAACCAAACATGTTGAATTGCACTACGAGAGAGGGAAGCCCGAAGGACACCTGACAGACTAAGGCGTAGACAGTATAGCTGACAGGTTTACTACAGGCTGTCACCGGTACATGAAGGACAGAAAGCGAGACAGACAGTAGGATAGACTGGTAGGTTACTGACACAGACTGTCCATGGTACACATATGACAGAAATTTAAAAGGACAGGAGGGTAGATTGAGGTATAGACAGTCTCGTTGACAGACTTCATCTACTACAAATAGGGGCTGTCTATGGTATACAATGGTGAGAAAACTAGACTGACAGCAGACAAGATTGAACACAAGACAGTCTCGCGGCACACAGACTGAGTGACTGACTGTCCAGCCTACGATTTGACTTCACACTAGTACAGGATGGAAAGAGACAGACTGAAGGCCGGCCAGACTGAAGGCCGGCCAGACTGAAGGCCGGCCAGACTGAAGGCCGGCCAGACTGAGGGTAGACGGAGACATACTCGTAGAGAGGTAGACAAACAAAGGCTTACCTAAGAGAAGAAAAGGATGATACATGCAGACAGACAGACAGACAGACAGACAAGGCAGGTTTGCAGGGTAACAAGAAACAAAATTTCGAGAGAGAGAAAGAGAGAGAGAGAGAGAGAGAGAGAGAGAGAGAGAGAGAGAGAGAGAGAGAGAGAGAGAGAGAGCACAGTCAGGGGTGAAAAAATAAAGACTGGCTGCAACCTGGCTGACAAGCTGACAGGATTTTACACCAGGTTGGTTGACAGCTGGTAGACAGGACCATGGGAAAGAAAAGCAAACAATCTGACAGAGACAGACAGACAAACGGGAGGTATCGCGTAGGGTCACTAAGGTATAATCAGACAGGACCCTAAAGTATACCTCTGATTGGCGAAGTATACCTCTGATTGGCGAAGTATACCTCTGATTGGCGAAGTATACCTCTGATTGGCGAAGTATACCTCTGATTGGCGAAGTATAACCATGGCGAAATAAAACAAACTATAGTGCAGTATATCCGACCATGATGCAATATATCGAACCATGGTGAAGGTATAACCGACCATGGTGGGGTATAACCGGCCACGACGTAGTATAACCGACCATGGTGGGGTATAACCGACCGTGGCGTAGTATAACCGACCATGGTGAAAATATAACCGACCGTGGTGAAAATATAACCGACCGTAGCGTAGTATAACCGACCATGGTGGAGTATAACCGGCCTTCAAGACTTTTGGTTGCCCGCGGACAGGCATAGCAGACGGAGGTAAATAAACAGAAGGATTCAGTTAAACGACAGGAGAAAACAGACGGGAGAGAGGAAGAGAAGAGAGGAAGACGAGAGAGAGGAAGAGAGGGAGACGGAAGAGGAAGAGAAGAGAGGGGGACGAGAGAGAGAGAAAGAGAAGAGAGAGAGGAAGAGAAGAGAGGGAGACGAGAGAGAGGAAGAGATGAGAGGGGGAGAGAGAGAGAGAGGAAAAGATGAGAAGGAGACGGGAGAGGAAGAGAAAAGAGGGAGACTGACTGACAGAGGGACGGGGGAAGACATGAGAAAAAAAATGGAAGACAGACTGAATAACTGAAGAGACGGAGAAAGAGAGAGAAACGGGAGGAGTACATCTCACAGGAGACAGGTACACGCCCTCACCACACCCCCCACCCCACCTCCCCCACGCCACTAAAAGCATTCAAGACACACTGATAACCCTTACACACACACACACGTAGTCAAGATTCACTGTTGATTAAAGACAATTAAACTCTCGTGCAAAAAAAAAAATAATGAACCTCAAATTGCGTCTCATTATTAACAGGAAGTGTACGTGTTTTTGTCTCTGATGAATAATGATGTGATTTAAGAGTCTTATAGGTAGGTAGGTAGTTCATATCTCTCTCTCTCTCTCTCTCTCTCTCTCTCTCTCTCTCACTCTCTCTCTCTCAGTTCCTCCATCTTCCAAAGTTTTTACCTCCCTTCCCTTCTTCCTGTCAGTCTGTCTCTTACATTAGACAGTTAACAGCAACGGAGAGAGAGACCAACAGCAATCATTATCTCATTAGGAATCGACAGCAACAGCAAAACAACAGCAGGAGACAAACAGCAGGAAGCAGGACATGAGCAGCAAGCAGAAAGTAATGAGGGCAGCAGTCACCTAACACGGTCAGGATATCAACAAATGCGCCACTATCTCCTCCTCACCACCTCTCTGCCCACACGAGCAGACAGCAACGTTTTGACCCTTAACAGCAGCAGACAGCAACGTTTTGACCCTTAACAGCAGCAGACAGCAACGTTTTGACCCTTAACAGCAGCAGTAGACAGCAACGTTATGACCCTTAACAGCAACAGACAGCAACGTTCTGACTCTTAACAGCGACAGACAGCAACGTTTTGACCCTTAACACCGACAGACAGCAACGTTTTGACCCTTAACAGCAGCAGTAGACAGCAACGTTTTGACCCTTAACACCGACAGACAGCAACGTTTTGACCCCTTAACAGCAGCGAGACAGCAACGTTATGACCCTTAACAGCAACAGACAGCAACGTTCTGACTCTAACAGCAACAGACAGCAACGTTCTGACTCTTAACAGCGACAGACAGCCACGTCTTGACCCTTAACACCGACAGACAGCAACGTTTTGACCCTTAACAGCAGCAGTAGACAGCAACGTTATGACCCTTAACAGCAACAGACAGCAACGTTCTGACTCTTAACAGCAACAGACAGCAACGTTCTGACTCTTAACAGCGACAGACAGCCACCTTGACCCTTAACACCGACAGACAGCAACGTTTGACCCTTAACAGCAGCAGTAGACAGCAACGTTATGACTTAACAGCAACAGACAGCAACGTTCTGACTCTAAACAGCAACAGACAGCAACGTTCTGACTCTTAACAGCGACAGACAGCCACGTCTTGACCCTTAACACCGACAGACAGCAACGTTTTGACCCTTAACAGCAGCAGTAGACAGCAACGTTTTGACCCTTAACAGCAGCAGGACAGCAACGTTTTGACCTTAACAGCAGTAGGATAGAAGAAACATTAAAAGGCGACAGTCGTAATTAGGACAAGAATGTCGACACCCAACCTACCTTCACACCCTCTCTCCCACCCCCTCCCTTCCTCCTCCCCCTCCCTTCCCTCCTCCCCCTCCTCTATATCAGCAGTAGACACCAACAGCACCCCCCCACACACACACACACACACACACACACACACACACACTCCCAGTCGACAGCAACATCATGAGACAACAGCAGCATTACGAACTGTCAGGGTATAATGAGGTCTAACTCCTTAACACGACCAAGAAATGTTGACACGTAAACCAGCCATCAGACTCTCTCTCTCTCTCGGATAATGAGAACAAATCTTCCCAACACGGCCAAGATGTCGACACACCTCCTCCTCCCTGGGACCATCATCACTTACTACCACTACTACCACAACCACCATTACTACCCCAACTACAACCACCACTACTACCACCATCACCATTATCAATCTCAGTACTATCTCCACCAAAAACAACCCTCACTACCATCACCAACAACCACCATTACCACCTTCACCAGCAACCACAACCACCAACCACCATCCCAACTTCAGTTTCATGACCCGGGTTTAATGTGCCGACAGTGTCACCTCGTTGGCCTTAAATGTAATGTTCTTGAGGGATGGTGAGACGCTGTCGGGCTTTATGACAACGACAGGGTGGCGGGAGATTGGGGGGGGGAGAGGGAGGTGAGGATGGGGAGGTGAGGGGTGGGGAGAGAGAGGGAGGGATGGGTGGGGAGGAGAGAGGGAGGGATGGGTAGGGAGGTAGGAGGGAACACCTACATGGCAACAAATTCAGGTTAGACATTTTATTTGTTTTTATTTTATATATTTATTACATTTTATATTTTATTAATATTTTGAGAGGAAGGGGCAGGTTAAGGGGTAATATTTTGAGGAGGAGGGAGGGAGGAAAGGGGGGGGGGTTTAGAGGGAAATATTTTGAACGTTCATGTTTGGTTTGTGTTGTGATTCTTTAGGTTAATAATCTTGACTGTGTGTTCAAGGTTGACTGAGGAACAGAGCAAAATACTAAGATGACTCAACACAGGTAAATACACTGAACCATCTTGCCAGGTATATATCTAACCTAACCTAACCCTAAACTAATCCTAACCTCACCTAATGCTAACCTAATCTAACGCCAACCTCATCTAACCTAATCTAATGCTAACCTCATCTAACCTAATCCTAACCTAATCTAATGCTAACCTCATCTAACGCTAACCTCATCTAACCTAACCTATATATTGAAGAACCTGGCGTGACCTACTGCAAGATCTGTCATGGTTAAGAATACAGGTACAAGAATACCACAGGACCTGAAGAAGAAGAAGCAGCTTGGCAAGGAAGACGACTCATTAATTCTCCAGCCACTCCCTCCCTCCCTCCTTGGTTCGTTCCACAACATAACATCACGATCACCTCACCCACAACACTACGTATTTCCTCTCACACACTCAGGTAGCCCCGCCCCGCCCTCTCGCACCCAGGTAGCCCAGCCCCAGCCCTCTCGCACCCAGGTAGCCCAGCCCTCTCGCACCCAGGTAGCCCAGCCCCACCATCTTGCATCCAGGTAGCCCAGCCCTCTCGCACCCAGGTAGCCCCGCCCTCTCGCACCCAGGTAGCTCCCTCTAATAGCATCTCCCGTACCTCCTCTAACTGGCTACCTTTGACCCGGATACTGTCTACAGGTGACCTTTAACCCGCAGAAAGAGAGAGATAAAGAGCTGCTGGAATGCAACATATGGCTCGTACTGTGGTATGGGCCAGAGAGAAGAACACTTTCACAACACATCACAGGAGGTGTTTTAGAGGTGTATCAACTATGGTGCTACAGTTGTGTTAAAAAATACATTAAACTAACAGGGAAAACAAAAAACAAATGAAATACAAACATTTGCAAAGAATAACTGGAACATCGAATAAGGAAAATGGGATAATTTGGTTATTATAATCTAGGGATGAAGAGATAATGGTAGAAGGGGAGAAGGTAGAAAGGGATAATGGTAGAAAGGAATAATGGTAGAAAGGGATAATGGTAGAAAGGGATAATAGTAGAAATAATATTGGGTTGAAGGAAGAACAACCAGGGGAAGACAAAGGGATAATTGTAGAAAGGAATAATGGTAGAAAGGGATAATGGTAGAAATAATATTGGGTTGAAGGAAGAACAACCAGGGGAAGACAAACACTTAGATAAAAATGAAACTAAAAGATTCGTAATTTTTTTTTGGGGGGTAACCTGACACCATTCTCTACCTGTTGTGTGTGTGTGTGTGTGTGTGTGTGTGTGTGTGTATGGTAGGCTAATGGTTGTGTTACATACTATCAGTTGTTGGTGGTAGATTGGTTGTGTATGGTTGTTACTCCCAGTTTGTAGATGATAAACCGGTTGTGTGTGGTTGTGTTGCATAAAACGGTTGTGTATGTAGTTATAATTGTGGTCTACAGCTAAAATCAAAACCGTATATTTCGACACAACGTTACATTACATTTCAAGGTTATAAATGGTGGTAGACTGAGCATTACCTGGATGTTGTAGTCAATAATAAAGATGAGAATTTACTAATGTTATTATTATTATTATTATTATTTGCTTATGAGGAGGAAGCTCAGACTGGGATTAGTGCTTGATAGGGAAAGGGGAAGGGTGAAACAAGTATAGGGAGAGAATAAAGGGGTGCAGTGAGGGGGAAGGGGGAGAATAAGGGGTACAACGAAGGGGGGGGGGTTGGGAGTGTGCCCCCTTCCCCATTTAAACCAATTTAACGTGCATCTGTATCCTAAACTAACGAGCCAAAGTCAATTACGTACTTTTAAACCTAACAACACAAACTACATCCCCCCCCCCTTAGCCCTAACCCCATAAGCCAAACGAACTTAAGACAACGATGGATTTTCTTTGATGCGGTACGACAACTTACACACACACAGGTAAATAAAGGCCTGAATTCGCCTGCCAGTCGTAGGAAGTTTTGTCTTGTTATCAGGAGTAGTTCGACATTACTGCCCATCTTCCTTCCTTCCTTCCTTTTTTCTTTCTCTTCCCTCCTTCCATTCTCCTTTCCAGCCTTCTATTTACCCATTCCCTCTTTTCAGTTCCTATTTCCCTTCCTCTTGTTCCCTTTCCTTCCCCTTAGTTCCCCCTTCCTCCTCTTAGTGTGAGAGGAAAAAAAGAATTACGGAGAAAAAATGACTAATGAGAGAAAGAAAGACGAAGGAAAGAAGAAAAAAAGATTAACAAGAAAAAAATAACTAAAGGGAAAGAAACGAAGGAAGAAAGAATAATGAAGCAAAAAGGAAGAATATTGAAGCAAAAAGGAAGAATAATGAAGCAAAAAGGAAGAATAATGAACAAGAAGAAGGACAAACAAAGGAGGATGCGGGGTGTTGTATTGTGTCGACTCACACACACACACACACACGTAAACCTGAAGCAACAACCGGTACCTCACTGGATGACGTAATAGTGCCTCCCACACACTCACTCACACACACGCACTCACTCACCACCCACACGCACTCACTCACCACCCACACGCACTCACTCACCACCCACACGCACTCACTCTCACCCCACACACGATCATACTAACTCTCATCACTTCTCCCTCACCCACACATACAGACACACTCACCCCTCCCTCTACCCCCACACACTCGTCTCTCCCTCCCTCCATAGCCCCACACACCTACAGAGAGAGAGAGAGAGAGAGAGAGAGAGAGAGAGAGAGAGAGAAAATCGCCCCCTCCACTCTTACACTCAACCCACACAAGATTAATTCCGTATTCCAGTCAACCAACAAAATTTGGTTGACTTACGAATTTTCTCCCGGATTTGAGTCACTAGAAAGGAATGGTCGATTGGTTTAATAACAGAAGAAGGTAAATCATTTGTCCTTTTCTTTTTTCACTTACACAAGCACCACCACTTCCGCCTCAGCCCAACACACCTTTCCGGGAAAACTATGAAGTTACGCTATCATGGAAAATCCGCATCTGTAACGTTCTATAATTGGCTTATGTAGGTCAAGGCACAATCTCTATAATAACCAGGGATTATTATACCTGCTAAACTCCTCTGTATCTATAATTTACGTGTATATAACTTGATCGGGTTAAGTTATAGGTACATTTCTATAACAGGTTCTATCTGGGTTAAGTCACCACCTTTGTAAGTTACTAAGGTACCTTCAATGTTAACTGCACCTATAATTTACGCGTATATAATTAGATCTAGCAGGTTATAGGCACATTTCTCATTGTTATAGTCAACGTACGAATAAACTCTATCCATACCATATACTGTTATCGTTATCTGTACTGATAATATTATTTAATTAACTTCCCGAATCTGAAAATCATTACCTGCAATTTAAGGTAGATTGGTTAATTAATTTATCTGTGACTTACGGCAAATTGGATTATAAATTCACCTGTGACTTATGGCAAATTGTGTTATTAATTTACCTGTGACTTATAGCAAATTGTGTTATTAATTCACCTGTGACTTATGGCAAATTGTGTTATTAATTTACCTGTGACTTATGGCAATTTGACTAATTAATTCACATGTGACTTACGGTTTATTGACAGGTGTACAGGAAGCATGTCTGAATATTATATATGTACACAAAAACACACAAGGCACGCAAGCAGGTATACACGTACAAAAACGCCCATACACACACACACACAAAACTCCTCTACACACGCTCACATACAATACACACACACACACATCATTAAATACTCTCAGGTTTCAGGTAGTATAGTGGTCAGGTATAGATCCCCTGAAGGTCCTATTAAACCCTCTGAAGGTCTTAATAAATCCCCTGGAGGTCTTAATAAACCCTCTGAAGGTCTTATTAAACCCTCTGAAGGTCTTAATATATCCCCTGGAGGTCTTATTAAACCCTCTGAAGGTCTTAATAAATCCCCTGGAGGTCTTAATAAATCCCCTGGAGGTCTTAATAAATCCCCCTGAGTACGTTGAGTTAAGCCCGAGTATAATGAGTTAAGTCTAGAGTTATTTAACCCAATTGAGTACGATGAATTAACCCCGAGTATAATGAGTTAAATGTATAGTTATATATTCAACCCATTTGAGTACGATAAGTGAACTGAGTACAATGAAATTTCCTAATGAGTAAGCGTACTTAAATTATGCAAGAAATTTAGGATCACCTGAAGAATAACCACCAGAACACTAACCTACCTTAACGTAACCTACCTTAACGTAACCTACCTTAACACTAACCTACGTTAACCTAACCTACTTTAACACTTTAACCTACCCCCCCCCCCAAGGTAACGTTAGGGTGGTTAATCTCCAGGTGACCCTCATACTAATACCACGTGTCTTTATAACGAGATTGAAACGCGTTATCAACTTTAATTTAGGATCACCTTATAGCTATGACCCATCTGTTGCTGCCGACAGGTCATTAGGGGTCAAGATGTTTTTCCGGTCATCAGTTGTTAATTAAGGGTCATTAAAGGCTTTAGGGGAATTCTCCATTGGTTTAGGGAGATTTGGCTAAGGTCAGGGCAGGTCACTGAATGTCCCTCCCTTTCTCTCCCCCCTCAAAAAATAACTACTAGTCAGGTCACCATTTCTCCTCCCTCACACCTCCACTCTCCCTCACACCTCACCATCACTTCTCCCTCACACATCACCATCACTTCTCCCTCACACATCACCATCACTTCTCCCTCACACATCACCATCACTTCTCCCTCACACATCACCATCACTCCCCTCCTTCAAGTCTATAGCAGATGCGTTCCGGAAGTCAGTGAAAGATGCAAATGAGAGAGTGGTGCTGATGATGCCTCGTGTGTGTGTGTGTGTGTGTGTGTGTGTGTGTGTGTGAGTGCATCAAAGTATCAAAAACAAGCAAAAGGTGTTTATTCCCACTCACACCAGGTTAGTGCAGGTGTGTGGGCAGGAGCACGTGTTCAGGAGCGCGTGGCGGCCTCTCTCAGTCCCCCCCTCTCTTACACACACACACACACACACCGCGGCAGAACCAGGTGTGTGTGAGGGATTATCAAGGTAGTGTTGGATGATTACAGTACTTTCCCCACTAGTCAATACCTCCACGTTACCGTATATACACACACACACAAACTTGATTGAGTTTTGGTTATGTAAGTCAACACAAAGTCCGCCTTCAATATCTGGCTGACTTTGTGTTTCCCGTGCGAGGAAGTTTTTTTTTTCCCAAGTATACCTCAATGTATTAAGCTGTCAGACGCACGATCACCACCGCACTTGGTTCAGTCATGTCAATAGTGTTTTTATTTTCTATTCTGTATCTCTATTTTTCTGGTTAAATAAACTGTTTCAATATCAATAGTTGTTGCTGTATGAGTCTTGGTTCGCTGTACACAGGGAAAATCAATCTCGTAAAGGATTGTGGGAAAGAAAAAACAAGAGCGCCGTTCTCGTGTTGTCATATACGAAAGGTTGACGAGTATTCTTGCGCAATTTTACAAAGACATGTATGAAAGTGATCTAGTGTGTATGTAGGGTATACAGTATATGTGGGAAGAAGACCTACACTGTGAGTAAAATAGAGTGAACTGTATTGGTGTACGGGGCCCCAGCAGTCATGTCTACACACACTTACCTGTTTAAGCAAGTGTTCAGGTTCTCTTCCTTCAGCCTTGAGGCTCCCAGAGCCAAGTGTAGCCGCTGGCTGAGTGTACCGTACAACACACTACACTACACTGTGTAACACAACATCATCAACACCTCACTAGTAACACTTCCGATTAAACTAAAATAAACACACAGGAGCACCACCACACGCAGCGCCCTCACACTACCACACTGACACACGACAGAGCGAGACACGCTCCTCACTGCACCAGCCAACCAACAGGTCAGTACTGACGACTAAGTCTGACTTGTACACACAAATCCCGCGTGGACCGCCCCTTACCCCCCCTTAGCTCCTCCCCCTTATCCCCCTTCCTCTTTCCACCCTCCCCCGCTTCATCACCACCACTCGCCGCCTGACCTGCACTTCTTCTCCTCCCTGCCCTCCCCTCCCTCCCTCACCTCCCTGGCTCAATTCTCAGCCACCAGCGAGGAACCTGACCGCCCTAAATCCCCCAGAGTTTTGCAGACGATGTGATCAAGAGATACAAGCGTTCCGCGGTGTTCTCTTCAACGAGATGCTGCCCCAGGAGGCTTGGCTGTGTTGGTAACGGTACACAGGGCGGATCACCTCATGATTAACCACCCTAACGCTACCTGGGGGAGGTTAGGCTAGGTTAGCATTAGGGAGGTTAATCTTCAGGTAAAATAAGCTGGGGTGCTTAATCTTATGATGATTCCACAATGCCATGTAACAAAGCTCACAGCATGACAACTCAGTGCATTATAGACTGAGCGTTACACCAGCTCAGAGGAGATAGACTGAGCGTTGTACCAGCTGAGAGGAGATAGACTGAGCATTACACCAGCTGAGAGGAGATAGACTGAGCATTACACCAGCTGAGAGGAGATAGACTGAGCGTTACACCAGCTGAGAGGAGACAGACTGAGAGTTACACCAGCTGAGAGAAGACAGACTGAGCGTTACACCAGCTGAGAGAAGACAGACTGAGAGTTACACCAGTTGAGAGAAGACAGACTGAGAGTTACACCAGTTGAGAGGAGATAGACTGAGCGTTACACCAGCTGAGAGAAGACAGACTGAGAGTTACACCAGTTGAGAGGAGATAGACTGAGCGTTACACCAGCTGAGAGGACAGACAAGGAGACCATTTCCCCACACAAGTAGTAATTGGGCAGAATATCGTAATAACTATCAATGTGGGACGTAAATGACACTATTACAATGTGTTTCTATTTGAGTTTCTTTCCATTTGTTTTAATTTATTCGATTCTCATTTTCTTTCTGTTCTTACTTTTTTTTTAACTTTGATTCTTTGTTTTTTTCTACTGTTTTTATATTTTGTTTTTGTTGGACTAGTCTATTGTTTTTGGGGTTTTTTTTAATATTTATTCTCACATCATCTCCATTACTTGTGTCATATCCCCCATTCACCATCTTCCCTTAATCCCCATTTACCTATTAGATTTCTCCTATTCACCCATTACAACACCTACATTAACACCCATCCACCCATTATAATCACCCCACCTCAGCCCCATCCACCCATTATGATTATACCCATT
>NW_024722158.1:11217108-11303268 GCF_018991925.1 Homarus americanus
CTAAGATAACACCCGTCCTTAAGATAAAACTTGTCCCTAAGATAACACTTATGACGAAGATATCACGAATTGGGGGAGAACACGAAAGACAGAGAAGTATGATTACACCTTTTACTGATCATGCGTGGGGGAGAGATTTTCTAAGACAGTGACTTATGGTCGGTTAAATTACCTGTCATACGTCCTCACAAACGAGATCCTACGACAAAAAAAGAGCTTCTATAAGAGATGTCCTTCGGAAGAGTACGTTAGGAGTGAGATCCTTTGCGGGGGGAAAAAACTCTAAGGATCTTTTTGAATAAGATCCTTCAGCACAAGACTAGAAAAAAACATTTACATACAAACTCGACAAATATCCTTCACAACACTCAAAAATATGATATCCTTCAGTGTAGGACTCGGGGAATATGACATCCTTTGGCATACAGCTTAAAAAAAATATATGTATATATATATCTTTCCACGAAGGTTAAAAAAATGAATAAAGAAAATAAAAGCACATCTAAAAAACGAAAGAAATAGCATTAAAGAGTTCCAACAAAAACACGATATCAAAATATTACGAAAAACAATAAAAGAAACAAAAAAAAATCCTTCAACAAACGAAAAAAAAAAAAAACACTATCCTTCCACCAACACGGGAGCTCAAACAAGTGAGATCCTTCAGTTGAGAGCGAGTGTGAGAGAGTGAGCTCCTAGACCCCCCACAGTAAGCCAGGGACCCCGCCTCTAGTGCCACCACACCGAGCCTGATGGAGATTGATGGAGGGAGTGAGTTGGGAGTTGAGTGTTAAAATGGTCATGAACACACACACACACACACACACACACACACACACACACAGTTGAGAAAAAATACCTTAAAATTTCAGAACAGGGTGATGATGAGTCTTCTAAGGGCAGGGTAAGGGTACGTTCTCTGGGGCAGTACAGTGTGAGGCTAGTTACCTAAGGGCAGGGTGAAGGTGGGTTTCCTAAGGGCAGGGGTGAGGCTGGGCAGGGTGCGACTAGTTTCCTAAGGGCAGGGTGCGACTAGTTTCCTAAGGGCAGGGTGTGGTTTTAAGGGCAGGTTGAGGCTAGTTCCAAGGGCAGGTGCGACTCTAAGGGCAGGGTGAGGCTAGTTTCCTAAGGGCAGGGTGAGGCTAGTTTCCAAGGGCAGGGTGAGGCTAGTTTCCTGGGGCAGGGTGAGGCTAGGCCTGGGGCAGGATGAGGCTAGTTTCCTAAGGGCAGGATGAGGCTAGTTACCTAAGGGCAGGGGTGAGGCTAGTTACCTAAGGGCAGGGTGCGACTAGTTTCCTAAGGGCAGGGTGAGGCTAGTTTCCTAAGGGCAGGGTGAGGCTAGTTACCTCCCTAGGGCAGGGTGAGGCACAAGGGCAGGGTGAGGCTAGTTTCCTAAGGGCAGGGAGGCTAGTTTCTAAGGGTAGGGGTGAGGCTAGTTCCTAAGGGCAGGATGAGGCTAGTTTCCTAGGGGCAGGGTGAGGCTAGTTTCCATGAACTTTCCCAATGCTGAATAATCTATTGGCCAATCGCATAATGAATACTAATTTGGTCTTCCTTTACGACACATGAGGAGATAAAGAGCTGGGAGACTAACAAGAGAAAAGAGGTTCAGTTAATAAGAGACGATATTTTGAGATAGAAAATAAGCCACAGATGATGATACTGTTTAAGGAGTGTTGGGGGTATAATATGAGGGTGGATAGATGCTATAATGTATTTTATTACCTATTAAATAATTTATATGTTTATTCAGGTGTAAAAAGTTGATCTGTGTTTACTTGGGTTTGTGGTGTGTGTGTGTGTGTGTGTGTGTGTGTGTGTGTGTGTGTGTGTGTGTGTGACATATATATACACACACACACACACACATCCCTTCCACTAACCATCACCATCAATCCCTACCCAATACTCCACTCACCTCACCCTCCCCACCACCATCGCCCCTCCATTCTTCCCCAACTACCAAGTACCTTTACCCTCCTCCCCATTCCCTCACTGTCAACCCCACCATTACCCCCCAACACTCCTCTCTCGATGCCCCACCACCCACCCCCCCCACCCTCTCTCTTCACCCTGAAACACCATCGCCCACCACCCCAACACTATCCCCACCCTCACCACCACCCACTCTCACTCCCATGACCTACACCACCACCCACTCCACCACCATCACCAACACCATCCCATACCACTCGACAACATCACCACCACCACCACCACCACCCCAACACTATCCCACCCCCTCACCACCACCCACTTCACCTCCTGCAGACCTACACCACCACCCACACCACCACCATCACCAACACCATCCCATACCACTCACATCACCACCACCACCACCACCACCCCAACACTATCCCCCCCCTCACCACCACCCACTCCCTCACTCCCATGACCTACACCACCACCCACTCCACCACCATCACCAACACCATCCCATACCACTCGACAACATCATCACCACCACCACCACCCCAACACTATCCCCACCCCCTCACCACCACCCACTCCCTCACTCCCATGACCTACACCACCACCCACACCACCACCATCACCAACACCATCCCATACCACTCGACAACATCACCACCACCGTCTCCTGGACTCACCGGCATCCTTCCTCCTACGGCATCAATCACGTGGCCTAGTGAGCTCTATAGGTTCAACGTGGAATAAAAACAAATAAAAACCCACACCTCACTGACTTTAAAACTATACGATGGCTCTCGAGGATAACACGTAACTAAAGGAAAAAAATAAAAAATAAAAGGCCAGGTGTGTTACGTGTACTGTTGTAAAAATGTCTTTCAAAATGTTTCAAATTTCGTCAGAATTGTCCAATTTTCCGGCCGGCGTCGCGACTCTTGGTGTATTCCGTCCAGCCATCGCTCATTATGTCTGATTTTTTAGGGGGCGTCTTCTTTTCGCTTTGTTTTGAGCGTGGATTTGATGGTGTGTGTGTGTGTGTGTGTGTGTAAACTCATCATAATACACTTACCCAATCCTCTTAATCTCTCTCTCTCTCTTTGCCATGATTCTTCCTTCCCTTCTTTATTTCCTCCATCCCATGTTCCTCTCCTTTCTTCTCTCCTTCCCTCCGGGCCATGCATCCCCCTTCTCTCTCTGTCAGCCACACACCTCTCCCCCCACCTCCCTGCCTGCCTTGCACCACTCTCCCTCCCTCTCCGTCACGCTCCCCTTACTCCCTCTCTCGCCCCGTCTCTGCCACACACCCCTCCCTCCCCATGGTCACCCACTCTCCCTCCGTCCTCCCCTCCCCCCCCCCACCCAACACACCTTATCTATCAGGTAAGTCTTCTGTGTCTATACTCCGTCGAACAAGGTGGTAATTGCCCCCAGAACAAGGTGTCCCCATGTCCAGGTGTCCGCACCTGGCCAGCGCCGTGTCATCGCTAATTGCTACCTGTGGGTAGAGCGTCGGACACGGAGGTTCGGGCGCCGTGGCTCTACCAAATGTCTATGTTACGATCTATTAGGCTGGTATATGACTGATCAGCCTCTCACAAGAAGCTGCCCGTCTACTCTAAGATAAATCTATTACAGGATCGACCAGTCTATTGTAGGATCGACCAGTCTATTGTAGGATCGACCAGTCTATTGTAGGTTCGACCAATCTACTCAATGATCAACCAGTCTTACTATAAGATCGACCACAGAGCTGTACAAACGACCAGTCTAGTACATACCTGTTCGACCAGCCAGTTTACTGCGAAGAAGACAATATCACACGCGACCACTGTACCTCGATCGACCAAATACCTACATTCAACCAGTCTTATGGTGCGTCTTGACTTGATCATAGTAGTCCGAATGAGCCGAACAAGCCGAGAGCGCAAGCTCACTGTACTCGGCGCGTTCGCCTGTGCTCGTCTTATTCCCACCGTTTTCCTCAGTTCGGACTAAACTGCTTAAGTCAAGACGCACCATTAAGATCAACCAATCATAATACTTCCACTGTAATCCACCACATACATAATACCCATAGCTTAAACCACACAAGCCTACAGTACAACCCTCTCTTAACACGACCAATAACACGAACAAACAGACACACGAACAAGCATAACAAGCACAAGCAGATATAAAAACACCCCGACTGGATATGTGGTCCTAATTGGCCAAACACCACAACAACAACCAATACTACCACCACTATCCACGAACTAATTACCTCGATACTGGTAGATGGGAGGCAGTGGGGGCTGGTATGGGGGGGGGGAGGGAGGAGGTCATCAGCCATCATTGCCAGACACGCACCTGCAAAAGTGATAAATAAATATGTTAGTGAAAAGGTCAATATTGGTGTGTCAGTGTTACCACGTAAAAATAAACATATATATATATATAAGGTCATGAACTGTCAGTGTCACCCAACAACATTATCATCATTATTAAACATCGATATTAATAATTACTTTTATTTAGTTTGTATATTCATTAGTAATTTGTTTATCAATATTACTCTCTATTGTTATTGCACCTGATAATGTTTTAATTGTAATATGTTATTTTTTTTACAAAGATTCTTAAGTTATTTACAATTATTTTCATCACTAAAGACAAAAAAAAAATAGTTAAGAAAAAGAACAACAATACAGTTTTGTGTGGTCATGTTTGTGTGTCAGTGAGTCAATTAATACTGGTCCTCAATAGCCACAGTTTTAGCAAAAGACTTAACTAACAGACTTTTGAGAATACGTCTTTTGTATCAGACTTTAAGTGAGTCAGTACGAATACTTTTTTATCTTAGGAGGAAAAATTAATGAACGTAAGAATTTCTGAGTGTATGCGAGTCAGTCAATAGTCTCAAAGGTTCGAACTTACGATTTTGCTTTGAGATTTTTAGTTAAGGATAAAAAAATAATAATAATCTTACGAGCTTTTGAGAATGGCTGAGTCAGAGTCCACGGTTCTAAGATTAAATTCTTCCGGAAATGAGATGTGAGAGCGCATATCACTACCTCATTTAAACTACGACAAAAAAAGAGTGGTGGTGGGGGGCGGTGGTGGGGGAGGGGGTGGTGGGGGGCTGTCATACCACTGAACATGTCCCTATACCTTATGGTCATAAACTGATAAGAATTTGACACCACAAATTATACATTTTAAAACAAATTCTCTTATGGCAGCACCAGGTATCATTTACTTGAGGGTCAGGTTATAGGTAAGGGGAGATTACAATTACAATATTAATTTAACTCAGGAAGGTAAGCATGAACCCCGTAGGCTTCCCTGATGGTTGCTGCGACTGTAGTGCTTCCACGCTTCGCCTTACACCAATACACAGAACACAAGGTGGTGGTGCCCAATGAACTAGCCCAGCGCTGCGTGAGGGCAAATATAAATACACATAAGTTCAACTCTGATATATACAGTATACATAACTATATTATACCGTGTTCTATAATGTTAGAATTCCATACTTTATAAAGAAAAACAACGTCATTCACCTTCTGTCTAACAAATTACACTTCCAACCCACAACTACAGGCCAGATGGTGTCAAATGTCAGGGGGGGATTTTGTCCGCAACTGTACAGGTGACACGGGTTGACAGGTACAGTAAGGTAGACGGAACTGAAAGCACAAAGTAACAATGTAAGGACACACGTGGGGTCCATTATTCAGGTAGGAATTAAGGTCTGCTGAATCCGCCAGTCATAATAAAACATGCGATCTCATATACCCAATTAAGGGATAAAAACAGACCTGAGACATTTTGAGAGACTTCTAAGACTGTTTCTGTTGGATCACGTGTAGGGTAGGGTAGTTTAGGTTAGGTTAGGTTAGGTTTAATTGAGTTAGTTTAGATTACGTCCGATTAGATTGAGTTAGGTTAGATTAGATTTTTTAGGATAGGATAGGATAGGATTGGTAAGGTAAGGTAAGGTAAGGTTAGGTTAGGTAAGGTAAGGTTAGGTTAGGTTAGGTTAGGTTAGACAAGGTTAGCATCATTGTAATTAATCCTAAAAATGAAACAAGCTGGAGTGTCTCATCAGCACGTGTTTCCTTTTATGATGATTAAAGTAATGACCGCTGACTCATGCCCCCAATTATGGTGAAGCTGTTAACTAAGGACTCCGAGACGCCAGGCCGAGGATTGCTTGTTTATAATGGTTAACAGATGTAAGGACTGGCCACTAGAGGTCAGCCAGCGGGTGACCCTTGTAATTGGCAACATGACCGTGACCTGAGCTAACACACGCCATAGTGGGGGGGGGAGGGGGTAGGGGTGGATGGAGGGAAAGGACAAAGGGAGAGAGGAGGGAAGGACTATATAGATGGTTAAGGATAGGGTGAAAAAGGAAGAAAGGAAGGGCAAAGGAAAAGAGGAGGGAGGGAGGGAGAAAGAAAGATATGGATGGGGTAAGACAGAAGGAAGGAAGGAGAGATGGCTAATGATGGTACAGACAGTCCAGGTACAGTGACCGTGGTACAGACAGCCCAGGTACAAAGGCCGCGGTACAGACACCCAAATGTAGGAGCCATAGAACAGGATGGGGGAGGATGGGGTACAGAATTGGGGGGTGCATGAGAGGGGAGGGGAGAGAAGGAGGGGGGAGGATAGGGAGGGGGAGGAGGAGGATGGGGGAGGGAGGAGGGATGGGGGGAGGGAGGAGGAGGATGGGAGGGGAGGGAGGAGGATGGGGAAGGGGGGTGAGGAGGAGGGGAGGAGAGTGGGAAGGAGAGGGAGTGGGGGGGGAAGTGGGCGCCATTCATGCAAATTCGTGTTAATGAGAGAGCGACTGTATGTAATTACGAATATTTAAATTTAATTGTGCACAACCCACCGTCACATAAACCTGTACTGATTGTTAGATACGTGTTTAATACTCTCGTCTGCCACTGTTACCAATACAAAGGATATTTGCATTTCTGATACACTGTTACCAATTCAGCTGAACTCTACATCTTTCATAATAGTATTCTCAATGTAAGCGAGGTCTACATTTTCCATACACTGTTACCAATTCAGCTGAGTTACTTTTTGATACATTGTTGCCAATTTATCTTAGCTCTACATTTTCCACACATTGCTACTAAGTCACTTGAACTTAAAGATTTTCTATACAATGTTACCAATTCAGCTCAACTAGCTTTTTTTTTTAAAGCGGAAGAGTAGCAGTGTTGCCAAATCAGCAATGGCATCCCAACTCTGCCAGTGTTTCCAATTATGACTCGATCATTACTGGGATGATAAATGTATATTGATATTTTTTTCCCCAAATTTTATGTTTCATGTCATTTATTGTGAGTTTTATAAACATATAATAGATTATTAATTTTATTGCCACAGTTAATGGCTTTCAATGTTAAAAATGACGCGTACTAACAGTAATAATTATTTTGTTTTAATATTTTTCTCCTGTTTTATCTCTCTCTCTCTCTCTCTCTCTCTCTCTCTCTCTCTGTCTCTCTCTCTCTCTCTCTCTCTCTCTCTCTTATAAATATACATATACTTATACTTATTATTATGTACTTGTTCTTAACTACTACAATTGACACTTAACAACAACAACAATAATAATAGTAATGCTAACAATAAAACATTAATACATTCAAGACGTTCAAAACACATCTATTTTTCTTTAACTGTCCTCGGAGTATAAGATGACGAAGGCAAAATATGATTCATTCCTTAACAAAATACAAAAACATGTACCCTATCACAGCTCAGACACGCAATGGTTAACTTCATCAGTGATTTTCTTTATAATCCCCATCAGTAAAACGTAAGAAGAAGAACAACAAAACAATTCCAAGAGTGTTAGGTTAGGTCCCCACTTCCTGACATGACTGAGGATTCTTGGTAAATCTCGTGGTATTATTTTTTTTCTTCTTCTTGGGTATAATAGGTGGTGTGTGTCTGGTCGTAGGAACAGGAGCTTAGGGCTTTCATTGCATATGTTAGGGACTCACGGTTGTGTGTGTATCTTGAGTGACCCAGAGGATGATGGTGTTATCTCAACAGGATGTGACATTACTATTAACAGCTACGAAAACATACTTACTTACATATATACAAACATAATAATGGTTGCCCCTCGTGTAACGAAGATGGCCGGCCCAAGGGCCACCTAGGCGTGAATTTGTTTAAGGTGTAGAAGCTGTCGCCAACACAACAACCACACCCTGAGTTAACGAGCTGCATAATCCAGTGTTAAGGAATAGTCCGAAAAAACCGGACAACTCGTCAACTGCACTGGCTAACCATTCCCCCGTAACACGATCCGCAAATCGATTAACATCCAAGTTCCCAATTACTGCTGGGTAGACAGAGGCAATTGGCGTAAAGAAGCTTGCCCTCTGTCCTGTATGGCAGTGAACAGTGGCATTACCCACATGAATCTGACCTATATATAGTGTCAATGAATATGATGCATTCTTTGTGTACGAACCTCTGTCCTGCATGGCAGTGAACAGTGACATTACCCATATGAATCTGACCTCTATACATTTATAGGTGTTAATGAATATGATGTATTTCTTTGTGTATGAACCTCTGTCCTGCGTGGCAGTGAGAAGTGATACCACCCTCAGTGTCAAGACCTGACTGAATTACTCACAATAGGCAAACTATACTACAAGCTCTGCCAATAAATTTGTAAAACTAAAACTCGCCCATAGTTTCACCCTGCCCGAGGATCTTATTCGCCCTCTACTACAATCTCCCCATCTCATCTCTCTCTCTCTCTCTCCCCAACCATCCCAACACCCCCTTCCTCTTTCAGACCCTCCCCAAGTCCATCAGTACTCCTCCCCAACTCTTTCTCTCCACCTCCTTTCCCTTCCCAATATCCCCACCTCTTCTCCTCCTCCCCTCCCCCTTCCATTCTCTAGTGTCATGAAACCGGGCGTGGAGGGGGAAGAGAGTAAAGTCATGCAGGCGGCGCATGACAGAAGGGAAGGAGGAATTGGGGAGTGAGGGGAATGAGGTGAGGAGATATGAGGGGAGAGTCATCCCCCTCCCCTCCTTGCCTGCCCCGTCATGCTCACACACTCACCATTACCCCCTCAAGACTCACCATGGGAGGGAGGGAGGGAGGGAGGGAAAGACAGACAGACACACACACGGTTTCGTGCAAAGGCCAAAATAACCTACCGTATAAAATAAAGAGCGAGAAATAAACAAACAGACAGATAGAGACAGACAGACAGAAAGAGACAGAGACATAACAAGAGAGACAGGAAAACTGAGAGACAGGCATGCAGACACCCAGACAAAGACAGATACAATTATACAGATAAACAGACATATACAAAGACAGGCAAATAGACAGACGTACGTAGATAGATAGATAGATAGATAGATAGATAGATAGATAGATAGATAGATAGATAGAAAGAAACAAACAACAGAGCTAACCCTTATAAATGGAGCATCAGGAACAATTGATGACGTCACTCTAGGTGGAGCCGGCAACAACAGGTGTCAATTTCAACACCATGTGAGAGGGAGGGGGGTGAGGAGAGGGGGGGTGAGGGGGAGGGGGTGAGGGGGGACGGGGAAGATATGGAGCGAAGGAGAAAGGGAGAGATGGAGGAGGGATGGTGGGAGGAGGATGGTGGGGTGGGAAGAGGCATGGAGGGGAGGAGGGAGGGATGGAGGGAAGGGAGGGATGGAGGGAGGGGAGGGATGGAGGGAAGGGAGGGATGAAGGGATAGTGGAGGGCGGGTTGTTGCAGCGGGTGAGTCAGAGGTGGCGAGAACAGTAACGATCAGCTGACGTGGAGACAGAACAGCTGATATGGTGGTGCATGTCAGCTGATGTGAAGTAAACAGCTGACACCAACAAAACTGCAGCTGACACAACGGAAACACCTCATATGAAAAAAAAAAACTAACAAAAACAGCAGACAAAATCAAAACAACTAACAAACACAGCTGAAACAAATCAAAACAATTATCAAGAACAGCTGACACAATCAAAACAACTGACACAAGCGACTGGGAGTGAGAGAGAGAATCAACTGACGAAGGGGAAACATCAGCTGACTCACACAAGTGCTTGTCAACATTGCTGGTATTGCATATTTTCTCATCAACAATCTCCCTCCATCCACCTTCCCCCCCTACCTCTTTCACCTTCTCCATCACCCTCCTTTTCCCCTCCCCTCCCTCCCATCCCCACACACCCTTGGTCAACAGCAACGGGCAACCCCCTCCCCACCCTCGAGGATAATAGTAATCATATTTGAGTGTGTATAAATAGATGCAATCGAGAGACACGGAGGCCGTGTAAGTTGTATATTTCTCTTTCATGGCGATTGAATAAATGTGTATATTACTGTGTATATTAAGGACCTGTGCATACCTCGAAGTCTAGCACTGGTTATCATACTGTAGTGGTTACCGTGTATGTCTTATTTAGCGAGGCGGGGTTAATTGTGTGTATGACTGGGTGTATTCAGAACTGTGTATAGTAAAGATAGTGGATATTCAGAACTGTTTATATCCTGTTTCTGGATGTACTGTAGGTTTATCCAGAATTGTGTTTATCCAGAAATGTTTATCCATACATGTTCATACTTAATCCTGTGTATATCCAAATCTGTGAGGAGTGTAGTGAGAACTGTCTGTATGTTTGTACTGGTCGCTAATACGTTCCAAGAACCTTTTAGTATTAAGAACCCGTATTTATTCCTTGCCTTTCATGACGTTAGAGATTTATACATTGCCCTTCATGACGTCAGAGATTTATACAAAGACCTTCATGACGTCAGAGATTTATACCCTGCCCTTCATGACGTCAGAGATTTATACCCTGCCCTTCATGACGTCAGAGATTTATACAATGCCCTTCATGACGTCATAGATTTATACAATGCCCTTCATGACGTCAGAGATTTATACAATGCCCTTCATGACGTCATAGATTTATACAATGCCCTTCATGACGTCAGAGATTTATACAATGCCCTTCATGACGTCAGAGATTTATACCCTGCCCTTCATGACGTCAGAGATTTATACAATGCCCTTCATGACGTCATAGATTTATACAATGCCCTTCATGACGTCAGAGATTTACGTAACATCACCCAGATTACACAACTCTACACATTACTTTCAATAAGGCAAGAAGGTAAAAAAAACTCCCATTTTCTACTATTTCCAATAATAATTTTTCATGTACCTCAAAACACGATCTATGATTCATTTTACAGTTAGTTAATTAGTTCATCAGTCGGTCATAAAAAAAATCTCAAACACACATTCCCTCCTCTTCCCTGCGTCCGAAATATCTTAAAAAATTATAAAAACAAAATAATCTAAATCCCAAACCAAAGCCGGAGCCACGACGAAGCAAACGGACGAGTTGCATAATACAGGTGTGGTCATTCACTCCTCCGGGTGACTAATGGTAAGTACACTGATCCGTATGTGTGTGTTTGTCTACACAGGAACAGTATATAGAGGAAGTGGCTTTGTGTTTAGGTAATACGGTGTGAGGGAGAGAGAGAATAATCAGTTTTATTGTGTATAGAGAGAGGGGGGGGGGGTAATGTGTATAGATAAGAGGAAATTAAATCCTAAAATACAAACCCCTTTCCTCTAGGTGTACAAACTCCCTTCTTACACAAATACCCCCAACCTATTCCATCCATCACCCCTCCTATTTACCCCCACATATAAGCCCCTCTCTTCCCCACACCCCTTATGAATTTAATGTTTTTGGAAATATTATTATTATTATTATTATTATTATTATTATTATTATTATTATTATTATTATTACTACTGTTACTGTTTTTCATATTATTATCTAGTACTACAAGTGTTAACGTAGTAATATTAGTGAAGGATATATATATTTAAACATATTTACATATACAGTGTACAGGGTCAGAGGGTAACCATGTCTTATGACCAGTTGGCATGCATAGCCATGAAGCTTCTTGCAGTGTCATGCACGCAAAGCTTCCTGCATGATGAATACACATTAACGGAACATGAAAAAACACAACGGGATCATAAAACTCACCGGGGGCACCTTAAATTATATATATATATATATATATATATATATATATATATATATATATATATATATATATATATATATATATATATATATATATATATATATATATATATATATATATATATATATATAAAATAAGAGCAACAGATAACAAGAGGAGTAACAACGGAACAACTACAACAGCACCATAAGAAGAACCGAACAGCAAAAACACTATTAACAACAGCAGTAACAACACTACCCTCGTCAACAACAGCTGCTGGAGTGACTGTGTGACCCCAAGTATGATTTTTGACCTATGAAATTCCAACACCACACAAACATGCACATACTCGATGAACTTCTTAATCGCAAACACTCACATCTCTCTCTCTCTCTCTCTCTCTCTCTCTCTCTCTCTCTCTCTCTCAGCGCCATAAAACTCAATTATCCGTCGTAAAATCATTCGTCAATTTCACCACAACGATCAACAGTAGTATCGAATGGTCCCTTTCCTGTCACAAACACCACTAAAGGATGAAAGGCTCGTCCCACCTGGCGTTTTAAGTTTGTTTACAAGTTTAAGAAGAAAAATGTAGGATTTTTTTTATTAATTTGAGAGTCGGGGTGAGGGGTGGGGTGAAGTGGGGTGGGGGAAGTGGTGTAGGGGTGACGGGATATTGAGGGGTGGTATGATTGAGTGAGGGAGGGCAAGGGGAGGTTGGGAAGATGGGGTGAGGAAGGGCAAGGGGATATGGGGTGAGGAGAGAATGTGGGGTAATGGGGTGAGAAGGGGTGATGGGATGAGGAGGGGTGATGGGATGAGGAGGGGTGATGGGGTGTAGAGGAGTTGATTGAAGGAGGGAATAAGGAGAAGGAGAAGAAGGGCTAGAATAGTGAGAGGGAAAGTGTGAGGGGAGGTAAGAACGGATCTCACATAAGTGATAAAGGTTATCTGGTTCCTAATATATGCAAGATCCAACCTAATCGAACCTAGTCAATAGAATTAGGATCATAGAGGATTAGATTTAAGATTAGGGTTAATTTAGGATTAGGGTAATTTATTAACAAAAATTAAGTAAATTTTGAATATTCCAATAAATTTTAAGAGTTGGAAATTTAAATCTACGGGAACTGCTCTCCTCACCGCCCACCCACCCACCCAGTTGTCATCCACCCGCCCATCCATTGCGTCGCAGCTGTCAGTCACCAGCCCCATCCATCTATTGAGTCACCCAGTTTCCACCCACCCACAATAAAACACTCTGTCACCACCACCACCAACAACAACACAAACCAACGTCACAAACAACAAGGTAACGTCACAAAATACAAAGTACCATCACAAACAACAAGGCAACGTCACAAAGAACACGGCAGCGTCACAAAGAACACGGCAACGTCACAAAGAACACGGCAACATCACAAAGAACACGGCAACGTCACAAAGAACAACGTAGCGTCACAAGCGGGGTGTTCGACCGTCACCTCAATGAGAGTCGCACCAATTACCAACACTTTTACGGCGGGCTGGTCGGCTCCTCCCACCTGTGGCGTCCACCGGTAATGATGGCCCACCTCCGCTCCCTCCACACCTCGCTTCCGCCCTAACCCCCGCCCCTAAACGGACGAACAGTGAAGCTAGGATGAGGTGGCGAGTGTAATTCCGTCCATTCTCCGGTCAAAACGGACGGATAGTGGTATAAGGAGGTGGCGGTGACGGCTGTTCCGCCCGTCTGCCTATGATGGACGGTTGGTGCCACTTGTAGGGTGCAGGCGACCGTTCTTCCGTCCAATTCTTGTTTGTTCTCTTATTATTATTTGTTGATCTCTCTCTCTCTCTCTCTCCTACTATCTTCTTCCTCCCGTCTCTCCCTCCCACACCTCCCCTCCTCTTCCCTATCCCACCCTTTCTCCCTTCTCACCTCTCTTCTTTTTCTCCTCCAATTCGCCCTTATTACCTCCCTCTTCCTCCTGCTCTCCCCACCCCCAGCACAGCACAACAAAGCGGTACAATTTCCCTACAGCAGACAGTGTCGTTGAAAGCTATCCTAGTGGTGTCGACACTCGTTCTTCCAGTCGACAATCCTTACTCCTGTCGACATTCATTCTTCCTGTCTACACTCCTTAGTTTTCATGCCGATATTCATTCTTCCTATCGATACTAAGTCCTGTCGACACTCCTCATTCCTGCAAATAATCATTCTTCTTCTTCTTCTCACCATTCCTCATTCTTCCTGTCAACACTCCTCATTCTCCCCCCTCCCCGATACTCTTCTTCCAGACTACACTACCACTTACCACCCCGTGCATGCTTCCCCTGGCTCATTCTGTAGACTCAATGGAATGAATTTTAGGAGAAGCGTTGAGAGAAACGACATCCAGAGGCGCTGTTTCGGGAAGCGGTCAGGAGAGGTTGAATTACACAGCGAATTGAAACGAAACAATGAACCCTTCGACCGACACGCGTTCCGAAACCGCTGGAGTTCTAATCTAATCTCTTGTCTCGCTCCCCCCCACCCACCCATTCAATTTTTCAGAAGGTAAGGATCGCGTTTTTTTTTTGGAGGGGGGGGAAGGAGTTTTAATTTTTACGTTCTTTTGTGTTTATGTTTGTTCATCGGCGTGAGTGGTCGTTACTCTTCCCGAACGAGGATGTACAGTAGTTGTGAAGGGGAGGAATGGGGTGAGTGATGGGGTTTGGGATGGGGAATGAAGGAATGAGGTAGGTGATGGGGAAAAAGGTGCAGAGTGTTTTAGTTATGATAAGGTACCCATTGTTGTATTGTGGTAATGAGAGGTGAGAATTTTGCCTACCCATGACCTAATCAGTTTACCCCCCTCCCCCCCAAAAAATAACACAAACTCACATTAGACTATACCTCCTCACCTTCTGCCTCTATGGGGAAGTTACCTGTCGATTTTATTACCTGACAATTAGACGACGAAACCCCCTTATGCCCAGCAATTCCTTTCTTTCCCCACTATATGACCCCTCCTAGTCCCTCCCTGGCTTCCTGGCCCCCACCCCTCACAGGATTTGGAAAACACACACACAGAAACATACACACATGTACGCCCCTACCCCCACAGGATTAAAAAACACACACAGAAACATACACATGTACGCTAGCATCTTTTCAAATACAGGCTTGTTTAACATTTAACAATCATTTAAAAGTAAAATTACTGCGGCGACCACCAGCTAACAGCGATTCTCTGCCCCCATTGACACACCACCCACCCACCACACTCTACCCACCCACCACACCCTACCCCACCCACTCTACGCCCACGTACCTGACTCGCCCAAAACATAAATAAATACGAAACATTAAGGACTCTTTACGACGGCTAGGACTAAGAAAAAATAAATTTGCATGTTAGAATGTGTAATGAAAGTTTCCATTTGTTTTGAGTGGCTGAGTGAGGGAGCTGAGAGGTGTGGGGTGAGAGCTGAGAGAAGCAGGGTGGTGAGGGGAAGGGTAAGGTGGGGTGAGAGGGGGGTGGGAGGTGAGAGGGGGGGTGGGAGGTGAGAGGGGGTGGGAGGTGAGGGGTGTGGGAGCTGGAGAGGAGCCAGGAGAGCTGAGAGGGAGCGGGTGGTGAGGGAGGGGTAGGGTGGGGTGAATGGGGGGTGGAGTGGGAAAAAGATAGAAGGAGGGTAAAAAGGGAAAGCGAGAAGGGAGGGAAAAGTCAGAAAGGAGGGGAAGGGAGGGAGGGGAGGGTCGGAGAGAAGAAGGGATTGGAGATGTCTTCTATATGATTGGAGGATTAATGGAAAGCCTCGGTTCTAATGAGTCCCAATCCCACCTAATCATTACGAATGGGGCCAAATGTAGATGGAACCCAATCTTTACGAACCTAGTGGGTTAGGTTAGGTTTGGTTAGGTTAGGCTAGACCTGGCAATGAAACAAACCTTCAGGACCAACTCTGGCTACCTGGCATCACGACTACTAAAATATCCAACGCCGGACCAGACAAACATTCACTCGCTCTGTGCCTACACTGGCGTTCATTTCACAGCAAACCGACACCCACGAACAACATTCCCTGTACACTACCATCGAATGTTTCCCAGACCTTAAGACTTGAAATACAACACGAAATACAACACGAAATACAACACGATCCTACCACTGTCAACAGGGAGGAGTGTGAGACCTTACATACAATACCCAAGCATCATATGAGAAGACCTCGACCCGTTTTAAGGGGATACAATGGCACAGTTTGGACGATTAACTTCCATAACGACAGTAAACATGTGAGGTTATACGGCAGCCTCAGGCCAGTTTTACCTAAAGACCCTGGCAACATAATGACAGTAAATGACAATGACAATGCTTAATGATAATGAATGGTAATGTTTAATGACAAGGAATGATAATGACAATGTTTTAATTGCAAGGAATGACACTGGTACTGACAATGAAAGACACTGCTGATGATAATGACTGAGTTAATGACAATGAGTGACTATGATAATGACAAGGAATAAAATAAATCATCCGGTTATTCACTAAAGGACAGAGGGACTTTCATGAATGCGTTGATTGGTCAAGTTACAATGACAGGACAGTAACTCGCTCTTGATTGGTTAAAATATACAGCCAGAGCCGTGATTCGTCAAGGAGTACAGTACTAATACAGGTTACAGTCCCTACCTAGTCCCCTCCCAATTTCTCCTGTTGGTATCCTCTTCCGCCCTAATCAATCCCCCCCTTGTGATGTCTGTATCTATCTTCCTACCTAAAATCCCACCACCTTTTCCATCCCCCTCCTGCCCCCCTGGGAGCTCTGTAACTTTCCTATCTGACTTTCCCAAAATCCCATCCCGTCACCCAGGCCTCCCCACTGTGTCAGCCTTACCCCAGGGGCTCGGCAGGTAGGCAGGCAGGAGGCGGGTTAATAATGCACATGGAGACGCTAGAGCCCCGCAGGTCGGAGGGTGGCAGGCATTGTTACCTCCATGACGAAGGGCTGCTTCACCGGCAGCGCCTCCTACAGGGGAACAATAGCACCTGTTTACACCCTTCTCCCCAGCATCCACGGCCGCGTCTTGGCATCTCCGCCTCCCGGCTACTCCATTATTCTGCATTTTTGTCCAAGTACCTCACCCCAGGCTGGAATTCTTACTCCCGACGAAGGAGTGGTCTCCGTTTTTCCGCGCACATTTTTTTTTCAGAGTCGCTTCTCCTGGTCGGATCGACAATGTTTGTGTTTTCGGGCCTAATTAAGAGGTTGTACAGCACCATGAGGGCTTTTGCCATTCCGGGAATGTTCTGGCTCCTAACGGAGGGTCTCTCTCTCTCTCTCTCTCTCGTGCTTCTTGACATCTGAGTACCTGACAATGCTTTGGAGTGAGCAATAATTTTTTCTTTGAGCATTTTGATGTTTTAGCACAAAAAATGATATATATATATATATATATATATATATATATATATATATATATATATATATATATATATATATATATATATATATATATATATATATATATATATATATATATATATATATATATATACAATCAACACCTCAACCCGCCAGGACTCGAACCCACGAGCCCATGACTGTGACCGTTTAAGAATTTCTCACATTTTTTCTTTTAATATTTGTTGTCGTTTTGTGTCGGTGTAGACGTTAAAAAAATTGGGGGGTGAATTTTGTACTTTTGGATGTTGTGTTACATATTTCTTGGCTCAGATTTTGAAGAAGGTTTATCTTTCCATATTTTTTTTCCCAGGGAGTCAATATCTCAGCTTTTGATACAAGTCTTTAAAGAAAGTTGTAATCATGTATGTTGGTAATAAATTCAGGAACTTTATAGTATATTTTGTTTTTGTTTGGCTTAATTATTGCCCGTCACGGCTTTATGTTCCTGAGTATGTCTTTAATATGTATTTTGTGTGAGATTTTTTCTTTATCTTAATTTTCTGGTATATTTCTTATTACAAGTTTATTTTAGCAGGGGGAATATTTTAACCTCACTACAGTCTTGTATACCTAAACACATCATTAATTATTCCTATGTCTAATGTTATTCATGTTAATAACTTATTCACATTCAACATACATCATTCACATTTATTAGGCACAAAATAAATCAGATTTTTTTTCCTAATTCTTATTTTTTCTTATTTTATCTTTATTATTTTCAGTTTTCTTTAGTTTTCGTTCAATATCGTTATTTTTCATATAAATTCATCCTTATAGCTGTCATTAATATAGTAATTATATATATTAAGGTCAAGAGCGAGTTTGTACATAGCAAAATACACGACAAAATAAGATTAAATGAATTCAAAATACCTTAAATGATTTAGGATAAGGGGCGACAGATAAACAGACAGGCAAACAGACAGGCAAACAGACAGACAGACAGACGGACGGACAGACAGACAGACAGACAGACAGACAGAGAGACAGACAGACAGACAGACAGGCAGGGCACAGAGAGACGGTGTTTACTTATCTCGGATATATTTTTAGCTCAAGTACTACCTCACCCTCACTGTAAAGGGGATGGGGGGGAGGTAAAGTGAAGGGGGTGAAAGGGGGAGATGAGTTTGAAGTAGGAGAGGGGAGGGAAGGGAAGGGAGCTAGATTGAAAAGGGAGAAGGAGGTGGTGACAGTAGAATGGGAAGGTGTGAGGAGGTAGGTGAGAAGGAGGAAGAAACGAGAGAGGGAAGTGGGGGGGGAAGAAGTGAAAGGGGGAGAGGGGTGAAGAGTGGGAAGGTAAGTAGGAGGAAGGAAAAGGTCCCAATCTCACTCGTCAACTGCAGGTAAAAATCTTTCATGTATCAAGTAACCAAAAAAAATTGTTAAAATCAAAACGAATTCATTTTGGAGGCAGAGGCAAAAGACGAGGAGACACACACACACACACACACACACACACACACACACACACACACACACACACACACACATTCTTTTCAAGCGACATCAATCAGAACACTTCAATAGGAACTCATTTACTAACTGCGTCATGCAATCCAATAATCCAGCAGCTAAAACGATCAACATTATCAGCAAACATTAGAGACGAGAGAGACAATGGGCACGATGACGTCACCCAGACACACACAGGTAAACGAAGGGGGAGGATGACGTCACACACACAAGCACAGGTAAACGAAGGGCGAGATGACGTCACATACACAAGCACAGGTAAACGAAGGGGAGATGACGTCACACACACAAGCACAGGTAAACACATTGCGAGGTGACGTCACAGGTAAAAAATATCGGTAACTACTCGAGGATTAACTACTCAACTAATGAAGCGTCAGGAACAGTCATGAATTTTGTCGTTTGGTTTATCGTTAATCTATCGTTCAGTCTATCGTTCAGTCTATCGTTAATCTATCGTTTAGTCTACCGTTAATCTATCGTTTAGTCTATCGTTAATCTATCGTTTAGTCTATCGTTAATCTATCGTTTAGTCTATCGTTAATCTATCGTTTAGTCTATCGTTAATCTATCGTTTGATATATTGTTCAGTCTGTTTAATCTATCGTTTAGTCTATCGTTAATCTATCGTTCAGTCTATCGTTAATCTATCGTTTGATGTATTGTTCAGTCTGTTTAATCTATCGTTCAGTCTATCGTTCAGTCTTTCGTTAATATATCACTCTGAGTTCCCAGGTTCACTCAGCGGTGGATGGATACCTGACTGTCTCTGGGCCTTCAAACTGAGGGGGTAATCCACTGTACTCAAGGGGGTTAATTCTGTACTCAAGGGGGTTAATTCTGTACTCAAGGGGGATAATTCTGTACTCAAGGGGGTTAATTCTGTACTAAAGAGGTTAATTCTGTACTCAAGGGGGTTAATTCTGTACTCATGGGGGTTAATTCTGTACTCAAGGGGGTTAATTCTGTACTCATGGGGGTTAACTCTGTACTCAAGGGGTTAATTCTGTACTCAAGGGGTTAATTATGTACTAACGAGGTTAATTCTGTACTCAAGGGGTTAACTCATTGCACTCAAGGGGTTAACTCACTGTACTTAAGGGGTTAACTCACTATACTTAAGGGTTGTCACTGTACTCAAGGATTGTTACTGTACTCAAGTTAAATTAAGTAATCTGACAGTTGTATTATCTAGCTCGAAATTGTTATGTCTGTCTGTCTGTCTGTGTCTGTCTGTCTGTCTGTCTCTGTCTGTCTGTCTGTCAATTATCCCTACATATACCCCAAACAAAACACTACATTAAAACAGACAAGAAGCACCCTGCTCCACCTAGCGTATGTCCAGTCGTATCACTAAGACCTGACACTACATAAACACTTCCCACCTGTTCTTTTCACCTGGACTAATTATACACTCCTGAAATACATCCCAGAGCCTCAGGTGTGTATGTGATATTAATGGTGACTAAAGTAAGTGGGTTATTAATTAGTATTTTTTTTACATAAAGGAAAAATAAAGTTAATAATAGATAATATGTTGTTTGGCCATTTGCTGCTTCTGTTAATCTTGTTCGTCTGTATGTTAGTTTGTGTGTCTGTACGTGTGTTAAGTCAATTTAAGCGTATTAGAAAGGAGTGGTTGTACAGCGTTACTTGGTGATACTGCGTGTGTGTGTGTGACAAAAACACGCTTGAAATTTAATAAAAAAATAATAATGATAAAGTCTGTTTGAGAATAACTCCTTAAAAACATATATTATGACAAGTAACTTACACTAAATGCATTCCAACAGGTAATTGCTGAAATAGAAACGTACATTGTGTAAATAAACATAAAACAAACTTTACAAGAGTCAAAAATAAAATAAAAATATTAAACTCGGTGAAAAATTAGACAAAATAATAATAAAATAAACCGGGAAGTTTAATTTTTCCCCAAGAACAAAATTCATAACATCAATAACAAAATAAATAACACTATATAATCACTTATGTACACCTGTTCTTCATGTGTTATCAAGAACACCTGTACACATAGGAACACCAGCATCATGTTCTCTCTACATTATTTTTACGAGTTTAACAAAAAAAATTAAATCAACGCTAAAATTTACGCACGAGAAGCACATTCAATTACCGACATTTTTCCACTATTCTGGCAGCGTTTTCTTTCAAGTTTTTCCCTCCGTTTTCTTTGAAGTTTGCCAGGGTGATTCGTAGTAATTTCCATGAAAATCTGATATGGCGTTCTTTCCAAGTGTCACATTCATTTGTACTCCTGAAAAATAGTACGAGTGATTTTTTTTTTTACACTGGGAGTTTTTTTTTCAGTATTGTAAAATGTGATGTAAAAATAAACACGGGTAAAGATTATAATTATTAAACCTTATAATTTTACTTTTGATGTTACACAAGTTTACGAAGGAACCATTAATAATTTTTACACACTATGGTCGCTCAATACACATATTAACACGCGTTTTTCCCCCGCTGTTGAAATAAATAAAACCGTGTCTCTTATTGCTGCTTTGGTTGAATTAGTAACAAGAAAAATTCATCTATCCACCCTCTTGTTTGAGTGTCAGTCCATCCAATCCAACCTAACTTAACCATACCCAACTTAACCTGATCCTACTTATCCTAACCTAAACCTACTTACCTTAACCTAACTAAACCCAACCCAAATTAACCTAACCTAACCTAACCAATCCTATACTATAACCTTACGAGTAAACACACACACACACACACACACACACACACACACACACACACACACACACACTAAACAGTTTTTTTTGCTCACGTGTTCTGTCGGGGTCAGGGTAGCAATTTCCCAATAGAAGGATGAAAAAAAAAGAAAAAGAAAGGGGGCTGTAACGACCATCTAGGATTGTCTTCATAGCTTAATGGGTAGTTGGAGGTAGTCATTTCTCCTTACTGGTTGAGACTGATTCCCTGGTGTTGACGGGAGGGCAGTTCTGTGAAGCTCCCTGAGGTGGTATAATTTACGAGCGGTATGTCCCCTTGACCTTCTCAATGGGTGTATGGTGGTGAAGGTCTATTAGCTGGGGCAGAGGAGCGGGGCTAGGATGGGAGACAGGATGGGGCTAGAAGGATGGGAGACAGGATGGGGCTAGAAGGATGGGAGACAGAATGGAGCTAGAAGGATGGGAGAAAGGATGGGGCTAGAAGGATGGGAAACAATGGGGCTAGAAGGATGGGAGGAGACAGAGGATGGGACGAGAAGGATGGGAGATAGAGGATACGGATAGAAGGATAGGAGGGAAGGAAGGAGTGATAAAGGATGGAAAAGAAGAAAAAGAGGGAGGAAGACAGAGCAAAACAGAGAGAGGGAGGAGAGACAAGGGATCAATCACAGAGTATGGCGGCGATGGTTTACCACTTAACAGTTTAACAGAGCGTGGCGTACCCTAGGAGGAGCTACTGGGTCCACAGACAGACAGACAGACACATTCATGATTAACAATATTATCTACTAACTTTTCACTTGTATCACAGAAATTCAGTGTTGTTAATTTCGTCGTCAAACTCGTGTGTAAACTAGATCAAATTTAGTGAGTTGAGTTTCAGTGTAATTTTGAGGCCATTTTGGACCTAGTTTTATTTTATGTAACTTAAATGAGACAGACACGCTTCTATGTATCCCGTTACGAATATATTTAAAGTAAGAACCTGTTAGAGTCGACATTAAACTTATGCCTCTACGTTAAGCGAGATTCGTTCACTTTGCACAATTTGTGGGGAAAAGTTAATGTAGTTTACACCAGTGTCATAGTGCCACCCCCAGTGCCACAGTGCCACATTATCAGCACCGGTGCCACAGTATCACCACCAGTGCCACATTATCACCACCAGTGCCACAGTATCCCCACCAATGCCAGAGTGCCATTATCAGTGTCACAATACCATCATCAGTGTCAAGATAACAACCGTGTCAGAGGAGGCACACAGGTCCCCAGGGGTGCCAGTAGTGCCACAGCAGCACACACTAACACGGAGTAAACATTGCGGGCAGCTCCACACCCTGAGCAATTAGCCAAACTCATCAAGGTTTAATTAAAACAGCCAAGTAACTCGTTAGCTTTCCCGTCAACCATTCACCCCCCAGTGCCTCTGTCCACCTCTGTCTCAAGTCATCCTCTTCCCGTCTACAGTATGTTTCTAGTTCAGGGTCACACTCATACACTTGACCTGACCAGCGTAGGTAACACTTGACCTGACCAGCGTAGGTAACACTTGAGTCACATCACCGCTGGCAACACTGGGAGTCTCAACATCATCATTGGCGTTTGCAACACTGGGAGTCTTAGTATTCAATGTTGCTAATGCTGTGGTGGTGGTCCTGGGATAGCCAGTGTTGCTAACGCCTGTGATGACGAAGAGACTCCTTGTGTTCCCCATATCTATGTTCATGCTGAAACTCCCAGTGTTGCCAAAGTCTGTGATGGTGAAATCCCCAGTGTTGCCAATAACTGCAATGACGAGCTCCCAGTGTTGCCAATAACCGTGATGATGAGCTCCCAGTGTTGCCAGTAACTGTGATGATGAGATCCCCAGTATTACCAATGTTATGTGAAGATGGTGAGACTCCTGACTACAGCGTTGGCAGCGGTGGGTAGGAAGTCGCAGCTGAATAGAGAAATTGGCGGAGTAATCGCTCGTTACCCTTAAGACACGTGATCCGCAGACGACTCACAACGACACTAACGACTATAACGACCTTAACGTTTCATCAAAGCCCCGCCTCAACGACCAACTTATAAACGAATTTAGGAAATATGACCTAGTGTGACACGACCAGAATACGAAGACAACACGACCAAAATACGACAACACGACCAGTATACGACAACACGACCAGTATACGACGACAACACGACCAGAATACGACGACAACATGACCAGTATACGACGACAACATGACCAGTATACGACGACTACATGACCAGTATACGACAACACGACCAGAATACGACTACAACACGACCAGAATACGACTACAACACGACCAGTATACGACGACTACACATCCAAGATACTGTATATATATATATATATATATATATATATATATATATATATATATATATATATATATATATATATATATATATATATATATATATATATATATATATATATAACGACATACACGACCAAGGTATATACAACTGAGTACGTGTGTACGTGTGTGTGTGTGTGTGTAAGTCTGTCTATCCTTACTGGTCTGTCTTCATTTAAACACACACACACACACACACACACACACACACACACACACACACACACACACACACACACACACACATATATGAGAGTGGTGTAGTCGTATGTGCTGGACAAACTGAGTGGTCCACCTCGATAAATGAAAGGTAAATGGCGAACATTCTTGCCCAAACACATACTGGTGACATGGTGAGAAATGGTAAGAATTGGTGATAATGGTGACACAACCTGAGCACCAGCATGATAGGTTTAGGAGAGGATAATAGACACGATATTTACCCAAACACATAATGGTGATAGATAGATATAGACACAAGCAGGATGGTGAGAAATGGTTATACTGGTGACTAGTAACGACTTGCTTCGAAACATATACTGGTGCTTCAAATGATCACCAGTGAGAAATAAGCCTAAATTGGTGACTCACTCCTTTAAATAACCCCAAAGTCACCATGACAGTAGGCACCAAAATACATAAAAGAGCTAATGATTCAATGTGGTTGGTGACTTAGGCTCTTGACACGTCACACCAAGGTCACCCCAAAGTCACTTGAGTCGAGAAGGCTTTAAAGCACCAATGAATTCCTCGGTGTTTGGTGACCACGAGTGAAATGAACTAGTCGCCACTCTGACGTTATACTGTGGTCTCTCTCTCTGATATACAGTATTAAGTGTCATCAAATACATCTGTGACTAATGACAACGAAGTAATGAGAGAGAGAGAGAGAGAGAGAGAGAGAGAGAGAGAGAGAGAGAGAGAGAGAGAGGAATAACGAAGGGGAGAAACGAGAGAGGGTCATTCACTTGTAATTAGATCTTACTCATGACACAACCTAACCCCCTCCTTCTCTCTCTCTCCTCCTTTTCTCTCCTTCACTCCCCTAAAACCCATTCTCCTTCCGCTTTACTCTCCGTATCATTCTCTCCTCGCCTCCCTATTCTTTCCTTCTCCTCCTCCCCTCCCTCTTATTTTCTCACTACTTATCATTTTTCTTCATCTTTCTCTTCGCCCATCTTCTCTCATCAAGAAAATGCATAATTAATCCCTCAAATTACATTACCTTATTAGCTCGATAGAGAGGGCGAGCTAAAGAGGGTTTTTGAAATTGTGTTTTATTCCTGATCTCTCTCTCTCTCTCTCTATCTAAAGAAAAAAAATTATTGCAGGTTACCTTTTTCATCTGTTAGTCTCCACAAATCCTGATGATAAAACCACAACTCGTCAAATCACCCATCATCCTTGTAACCCATCCTCACTAACCCATCACCTATCGTCACTAACCCATCACCCATTCCTACAAGCCCATCCATTCCATCCCCATCTCTCAATACTCTTTTTCCTTTATACGTTCTTTTATATCCCTTCCTATTATCCGTTCCATTCACCCCCTTATCCTTAATCCCCTGTTACCCCTCCCTTTCCCCTTCTCATCTCCCCCAGTTAATGACACCTGCCTTCCCCCCTACCTCCCTAACACATCTGCCCTACCCTCTTCTCACATGTGCATTTCCTTCCACACACACACACACACACACACATACCTGTCTTGACTCCAAATAAGCGTCCACCTCCCTTTCCCATATATGCACCCCCCCACCCTCTCGCACATCTCACACTCCCCACCCCCACACCAGAATCCCCACCCACTCGCACATCTGTCCTGACCCACATCTCAACCCCCCCCTCTCCACCCACACACACCACTGCCCCCATAAGTGGCCCACAAAATCGATTGTATTTTCCAATTATTCGGAAATCGAGCAAACACGGGAGCTCGTAGGAGGGTGAGAACCTGGGGTAGGCCGGTGGTGGGGTAGGCCGGAGGTGGGGTAGGCCGGTGGTGGGGTAGGCCGGAGGTGGGGTAGGCCGGTGGTGGGGTAGGCCGGAGGTGGGGTAGGCCGGAGATGGGGTAGGCCGGTGGTGGGGTAGGCCAGAGGTGGAGTATGCCTATAGTGGGACAATAGAGGACCTCTTGTGTAATCCCTGAGAGAGACGTGAGTGACGGGAGGGAGGGACGGGGAGTGGGACAGTAGGGACGGACTAGGAAGGAGGGACGGGAGTGACGGGGGTGACTAGGGGGTACTCACTACAAAACGATATTAATATTTTCGATTTATTCTTACTTAAAAAAATTACGTTAGATAAATTATTATCATTAACAACATCATCATCATCATCATTATTATTATTATTATTATTATTATTGTTATTATTATTACACTCATATCACCCAAAATTCAGGAAAAACATGGACACTAATTTTACCGCTAACAATAAAAAAGCAAAAAACTTCCCATTACACAAAATATTAAACCATCTATCATTATGTCACGTATGAAATAGTTTCCCATAAAATTGAAATATATCAAAATAGGCTCCCTTGAATTGTACCTTCGTATCTTTTTAATATTATTTTTCTTGGGTATTCCCTTCCTAAAATAATACCGGGATTTGGCAAGTGATCGTCTGAGTAAAACTATTCTAAAACTATATGTAAATTGGCTTGGTGAAGAATGTATATATATATATAAATGGATATACTGTATTTTCTGAGAGAGAGAGAGAGAGAGAGAGAGAGAGAGAGAGAGATAAGGGTAGAATAATTAGGTTACCTGTCTCCAAGACGTAATATATTGAGGTTAATTTTGTTAAACTAGAGTGTGTGTGTGTGTGTGTGTGTGTGTGTGTGTGAATCTGTATGAGTATGTTTATGTGTACTGAGTGTAGAGTCTGTTTACATTACGTTAACCTCGTTCGGTGTATTGTGTTGTAAATGTTGTGTGTTATTCTTGACGTTATGTGTTGAGTGTGTGTGTCATGTTGAGTGCGTGTTGAGTGCGTCTTGTAGTGTATATATATATAATGTGTGGTATATTTAATTTTTTTTTAGTATTTTTTTGTTGCCCACCAATATGTTTTTCCAATATATTTTTGCACCTTTGAGGGTAAACACGGCAGGTGTATATTTAATTCAACTTTCATATAAATGCATGAATATATTACAGAAATAATAATAATAATAATAATAATAATAATAATAATAATAATAATAATAATAATAATAATAAATGAGAATATAGTTGTAGAAGGAGAAACAGAAGCACAATAATAACAAGAACAAGCAAGAAAAATAAGAAAAATAGTAAGAACAACAAGAGAACAATCCTGAACAAAAACAAGGACAAGAACAAAAATATGAAGAATAAGGACAACAAGAACAACAAAAAACAAAATTAATTATAAGAAATGAAGACGAAGAACAACACAATAACAAGCCTTAATTATCTCTGCTCCATTGTTTACATACATCAGCTGTTCTATTGACGGTGCCGCCCTCTCCTCCCCCTCCCCGTTCCCCTCACCTCCCCCCCCCTTACTCTGTCCTCCTCTTCCCTTCCCCCAGGCCTATACCCCCCTCCACCCTGTCGCCCTCCCCCCCTCCCCCCTTAAGCTTAACGACTCAACCATCTATTGTCACGTTAAATGCCGCTTTCCTCTTTATTAACCTTAACGGATAATTACCTGATAACTTAATACCTTCAGTTACCTATTTACCTGTACTAATCAATCTGGGATACATTAGCTAAAATACCCTAATTAAGCGTAATCACCCCAAACTCCAATGACCTTGCTATCTAATTAAGTATCTTGTTTAATTAATCAGGGGTTCAAAGGTGTTTATTATTTTCATTATAAGTTTTTTAAGAAGATTTCTATTTTGTTTTTACTAAATTATTTAACAATGATTATAGGTTATAGTCTGTATTGGCTTTATAATTATATTAAGGATTCCATATCTACGTATATTGTATAGTAAACCCTATAATAATAATAATAATTAATAATAATAATAATAATAATAAATAATAATAATAATAATAATAATAATAATAATAATAATAATAATAACAAAAGTAACATTCAACAACCACAATAACAACGGTACAAAAACATCGACCTACATAAACAAGAAAACATCGTATATCAACAACAACAACGATAACAAAAACATCTCGCTAACATAAACAAATGGGGATATTTTTGTGAGGTGCGTTAGTCAGCACAATGTCCGCCCTTCTTGACTCACCCACTGGCAATGTATTTATTGTTCTTTTACCGAGTGAGGGAGTTTTTATCTAGGTCTAATTATATACGCTAATGGCATCAAGAATAACGCACTAACGCAGCTATGATGTCACTCTGGGTGGTGTACCCCTGATGACATCATTCCCGGATATACAGTGAGGTTGGTAACGTAAATGACGTCACTCCGGGCTAGTGTACCACGTGACGTCATTATACGGATAAATATGATCGTTATTACGGAATAGGAATGGAATAGGAAAGAGAAAGAGAGAGAGAGAGAGAGAGAGAGAGAGAGAGAGAGAGAGAGATACCAACGACCTTTGTAACCCACGTCAACAAAGATGTCACACGCTTGTTACCACCACAACAAGGACCGTCCAAATATTACACTGATCTCCCCCTCGCCCTCCCCCTCGCCCTCTCCCCACAATAACCAATTCTCCCCCAATTTTTCACCGTAATTGGGTTTTTTGTGTCATCGGCTACCCATTCTCACGGGGAAGGCTGTAATGGGGATGATGGGTATGAAGGAGAGGGGTATATGGGGCAGGGAGAAATGTATGGGGACGGTGGGTAGTAGGAGGGATGTGGTGGGGGACGTGGAGGGGGTTAGAGGAGGGAGGGGAAAAGAGGATGAAGAGGGAGGAGGGAGGAGGAGGGGGAAAGAGGATGGAGGGGGGGGAAGAGGGATGGAGGGGGAAAGAGGAGGAGGGGGGAAGAGGAGGGAGGGGGAAGAGGAGGGAGAAGTTAAAATAAATAAACTAAAACACAGAAACAAATACATTAAAAAGCTATAAAACACACACACACACACACACACACACACACACAGAGCAAAGACGAGGAAGAATTGGTTATTATCTGTATATAAAAAAACAACAAAAAAAACAGAAGTATCCCCCAAGGTGAAAAAAAAACATCTGTCAGTCAAGTCAGAACAGGCGTTTTTTTCTTTGGCTGATTAAACATTGCTAAAACTTCTCTATTTTCCCCATTTTTTCCCTACATGACAAAATTTTCCCTTTTATGATGATTTTGTCCATCCAACAATTAACAATCCCCGGGTTGTATTTTTCCCTATTTTACTCCTCCTCCTATTTTTCTTATCCCCTCCTATTCCATTCCTTTCGCTTCTTTTCGATAACCCATTCCATTATCTGAATTCCCCTTCCTTCTTTCCTCTCCTCTGTCCCTTCTCTCTTCCCTTCGTATCCCATTCCACTAGACATTGATTTCCCTCCCCCTTCATCCCTTCTTGTCCTCTCCCCTCTCTGTTCCCCCTCACCTTCCCCTCTGGTCGAATAAGCTTTTCCAAATTAGGAAAATCTGCAAATCAAACACATAGGCCCTGTTGACACACGGCCTATACTCCTATGTAAACATTATTGGCTTACACACATACACCATTCATAGTCTCTCTCCTTCTCATTAGAACTACTCGTATCTATCTATCTATCTATCTATCTATCATCAATGTTTATTTATCTGTCTTTCTTTCTCCTTTCCTTTATCCTTCTTAATCTTCTTCTTCCCCTCCCTCCTTCCTTCCATCTCTCTTCCCTTCCCCTTCATCTTCCCCCTTTCTTTCCTCTTTCCCCTCTCTCACCTTTCCCTATGATCCTTTTCCAACTTCCTCCTTTCCTTCTATTCATCCAGCTCCTCAATTTCCCCTCTTTTATCTTTGTTCTATCTTACCTTTCTTCCCTTTTCGTTCCTTTCTCTCCCCTTCCTCTTTTTTCCACCTCCTTTCTCCCCCCTTCCTCTTCTATCCACCTCCTCTTCTCCCTTCTTTTACCCTCATTACTTTCTTCTATCTCCTCTTTTACCCTCTCCTCCTCTCCTTTCACCCCTCTTCCCTTCTCCCCTCTCCCTAAGCCCCCCATTTAGACCTGTCTCACTCACCCCCTACTAAAAATAATCACAACACACCAATATCCATTACAATGTTATGGAAATTGGGTCTTCATCCCCTTGTTGTAATAGGCTTAAGTAAATGGGATGCAAATATGCGGTCTTAATAGGCAGTCTTAATAGGCCCGGTTTATGTGTTCGATAAGTGAGCGATGCTAAACACTAAAGGGAATAGTCAATAAATATTCCCTTGGTATTGTTTAGCTGAAAGTTTATTTAAAGAATTTTTCGATATATGAAATTTCCTTGAGGGTAATATTCAAGTATTTCTCAGTATATAAGTATTTCTCGACATAATATGGCATCAGTTAAAAAAATATTACACAATCCTCTTCCAAACTAATGCTAATTATTATCATTATACTCCTTTGTAAAATAATATGTCTTTATAATTTCTGATACAAAATATTAATTATATTCTATTATGCCTCTCTATGTAAAATAATGAGGCATCTAAAAGAATATTATCTTATTTTTTATGGTGTCGTAATAAAAGTTCTTCTACTTTTTTCAAACTTTTTCCAAACTATTGTATTAAATGTTATTACAATCTCTTCTATATCTTTTCCTATTCATCCTCTACTTCTCTTCATCTCTTCCCCTCCTTCTCATTTACCTACCTCTTCCCATTATCTCTTCTCCCCCTTTCCCTCTACCTTCCCTTATATCTCCCCTTCTCCTTTCCCATCAATATTCCCCTAATTCTTCCCTTCCCTCTCTCCCACCAACCTTTCCCTGTCCCAACAATTTACCCCTTCCCCCTTCCCCCTCCACCTCCCCCCCTCACCTGTGTACGTCACCACCAGGAGACAAGACTCAAACACCTCACCTGAAACAAAGAGAAAAAAAAATAGTGATAAGTAAAACATATGGTGAATATTATAATAAATAATACTAAAACATATACCGGTATGGGATGTACTTATTTTTACTTAACAAATTGATCTTCAAGTAGAAATTAAAAATGCCAAAATACCTCTTGCATTAAAAAAACAACATCTATCAGTCAGATCAGGAAGACGAACATTACAAATATAAAAATAAAAGCTACTTAATATAAATCCCAACAGCTATGGACGTAAAAGGAACAAGAAAATTACTAAATTCAGCAGTTTTTCAATCCTGTAGAAAAAGAAAAAAAAATATTCGTTGGCGTGGAAACATCCCAGTACACGAGTCTTCACCCATCCGTACTGACCATCTGTGTCCAGTGGCGTGAAATTCCGCTGAGAAAAAAATAAACGAGTTGCTTTATTTATTTTTTTTCATCAAGAGGAAGGAAAATTGATTAGTGAAAGACAATTTTATTCACATATATACACACATACATACACCTACTCACATATACACACATACACACACACTCACGTACATAAATACAAAAAATACACAAACACACACACATACTGTATACACATGCCCATAATCACACACAAAAACAGAGATAGACAGACATAGTGACACACACACACACACACACACACACACACACACACACACACACACACACACACACACACACAGACAGACAGATATAGTGACAGACATACAACACACACACACACACACACACACACACACACACACACACACACACACAAGCAGAGACAGACAGATATAGTGACAGACATACATACACACACACACACACACACACACACACACACACACACACACACACACACACACACACACACACACACACATTATCATGGTCATCAGGTTGTGGAAACATACGTTATACGCTTTACAGCCCATAGTCTCTTTTTTAGCACCGATGAATTTTTTACCTTCATGGTGTAGGAGTCATCATCGTCATCATTGTCATCACTACCATCATCGTCATCATCGTCGTCATTGTCATCACTACCATCATCATCCTACTTGTCATCGTCCTTATCATTATCATCATCCTTCGTCGTCATCCTCATCACTATCATCATCCTCCTCATCATCGTCGTCATTGTCATCACTACCATCATCATCCTACTTGTCATCGTCCTTATCATTATCATCCTCCTTCGTCGTCATCCTCATCACTATCATCATCCTCCTCATCATCGTCGTCGTCACCGCCATGGTCATCCTCTGTCATCGTTATTGTCGTCCATTTTCATTATCGTCGTCACCATCATCATCATCGACGTCATCACCATCGTTAACTCTTCTTTGGCGTCGTCATCAGTTGAGGTGAAGCAGGGGAGGAGGAAGAGGGGAAGAAGAGGAGGAGGAGGGAAAGAGGCAGAGGAGGAGAGGAGAGAAAGAGGCAGTAGAGGAGGAGGAGGAGGAGGAGGAGGAGGAGGAGGAGGTCATAGAGGTCATAATACCCACGACGACGACATACCTCCAGTGCCAATCAATAGACACTACAACACCGTCCTGATTACTGGCACCCCTCCCACTTACCCCCTAATCTCACCCCCCACCCCCACCACCACCCCTCTAACCCCCCTCCTCCCCATCCATCCCCAGGGGAGTCACTCAGCCACCTGCCGTGACTGTCATGTCAAATGGCAATGAATGTCACGCAACATTTAGGTGACATATTTTGTACCTCAAGTCAACTGTATCGAGGTGACAGTATTAAAGGATTTGCGACTTTTTTTGTACTAGAGGATAGGATACGATACGATTAGGACAGGAAAGGATAGGGGAGGAAGGAACATAAGAAAATAAGGAGTCTGCAATAGGCCGGTTGGCCTGTGCATGGCAGCTCCTGTCGAGAGTTACTACCACTCTCTATCGTCCATGAATCTATCTAGCCTCCTTTTAAAACTTTCCAGCGTCCCAGCACTTACTACAAAGTTGCTAAGCTTGTTCCACTCGTCTACCACCCTATTTGTGGATCAGTTCCTTCCTATTTCCCTCCTAAACCGAAACTTATCCAACTTAAATCAGTTGCTCCGAGTCCTATCCTGCTCGGATATTATAAGAACTTTATCTATATCCCCTTTATTGATTCCTTTCACCCACTTAAATACTTCTATCATATCTCCCAGCACTCTTCGTCTTTCTAGGGAATGCAAGTTTAGTTTCTTTAATCTGTCTTGATATGGAAAGTTCTAAGTCCCGGAATCATTTTCGTCATTCTTCGCTGCACTAACTCCAGTGAATTGATATCCATTCTATAATAAGGGCACCAGAACTGAACCGCATAATCGAGGTGCGGCCTGACGTGGAGAGGATAGGATAGGATCAAGATTAGGAAAGGATAGGATACGATTAGGTTAGGATAGTTAATAGTAAGAGAGGGATTTATTTTTTATTTTCGTGGATGAGGTTGAGGATAGAAGCAGAAAAACACTCATTCACTCTCTAACTCACTCACTCACTCACTCACTCACTCACTCACTCTCTCACCCACCCACCCAGCAATATTTCACACCACGAGTTACTGAACACGGCCCCGGCTCATAACAGAAAACATCCACAATACATTTCCGACATTTTTCTCCCGATAATGTAGCAAAAATGTTCGTTTTACTCACTTGAAAATAATGAAGAGGGATATTTTCGCCTCTGCCGTCAGTTGCGAAATATTTCCGATATATTTTTCTCGTGTTGATATTTTTATTATTATTATTCTTTTCCTTTCTCCTTCTTCTTCTTCTTATTATTATTAATATATTTTGTATTAATGTTATTATTATTATTTTGCTTTTATGGAATTTCAGTCTACGTTACTTTACAGCAAATTGCAGGAAGCGGAAAAATAAAAAATTCTTGCCTCGGACGCAGAACAGACGTGGGCACCAAAAATAATGGTTAATATTACTAACGAACATGAGTAATATACGCGTTAAAAAGTCCGACACAAAGGCCAACACACTAAGTCCAATATACGAGTCTACAATGCCACAACAGTAAGTTTGAAAGTCTAATATTACATCCAATACCAAATTTCAGAACTCTTATTACACTTACAAGTCCGACATAAGACCAATATGCCAAGTCCAATATACGAGTCTAGAATGCCACTACAGTAAATCTGAAAGTCCAATATTATGATCAAAGCGTTATGTCCAACGTCTAAATACCAGAGCTATAGTACATTACAAGTCCAACAAAGGCCACATACAAAGTCCAATGTAAGAGAATAGAATAGTAAGTTTGAGAGGAAATGAAACAGTAGGTAGAGGATGATGTTGAGACCCTTGATATATTCTTAGGTGAACTCCTGATATAAACCCTTGATATATTCTTAGGTGAACTCCTGATATAAACCCTTGATATATTCTTAGGTGAACTCCTGATATAAACCCTTGATATATTCTTAGGTGAACTCCTGATATAAACCCTTGATATATTCTTAGGTAAACTCCTGATATAAACCCTTGATATATTCTTAGGTAAACTCCTGATATAAACCCTTGATATATTCTTAGGTAAACTCCTGATATAAACCCTTGATATATTCTTAGGTAAACTCCTGATATAAACCCTTGATATATTCTTAGGTAAACTCCTGATATAAACCCTGATATAAACGCATTTATATACATGTACTCTTATGTAAACCTGTCACCTAAATTCCCAGGTAAACTCATGTAAATATTAAGGTAATATGTAAACCCTACGTAAATTTTAAGGGAGAATCCAATGTACACTCGCACGTAAACCTCTCACTTAAAGTACAAGTAAACTCCATATTGACATTACCACCACTACCACTATTACTACCACCACTACCACCACCACCGTCACTACCACCATCACCACTAACCACTTCATGAACGCCTCTTATGCAGATGTGAATAACAACATTAAATACAAAATGTGAAGCCAAACACACTGGTAGGGTGTCCCTCACACAGGTGTGAATAAGTCAACTCCTATGTACAGAACTAAACAAACAATGTACTGGAAATACTCTGCAACAAAGCCACAATACTCCGGCCACTGGGTTCTGTTACACACACACACTTTGAGAACTCTACTTTGTGATTCTTTTATGTGCTAACGCTAACAGGGAAAGTTTGGGGTACACAATATACGAGCCGTTTGCCTACGAGAAAATTATAAAAATACAAAAATAAAATCATCACCACCAGAACAGTACTTTTACCAACCACCACCACCGCCATCACCACCAACCACCACCACCGCCATCACCACCAACCACCACCACCGCCATCACCACCAACCACCACCACCGTCATCACCACCAACCACCACCACCGTCATCACCACCAGCACTAACACCAACTTCCCATCGCCTGACGAAGAACTCGGCTATGTACTAAAATGCCTTTCAGTTCCTCTCAAGAGTTCCGTCAAATAATTCCGACCTGACCCCCCCTTCACCCACTCAACCCCCACAACCCCCTTCACCCCCCACAACCCCCTCACCCCCCACAAGAATCTGAACACGTGTAGAAGCGCTAATAAGGGACCAAGGGGCTGCCGCTGGTAAAGCCTCTAAGCGGATCAGGGTTCACATGCGAAGCCTCAAAGGAACCCAGAGCTCAATATTAATCCCACACACAGGTACCTGTCAGGTGTGTGTGTGTGTGTGTGTGTGTGTGTGTGTGTGTGTGTGTGTGTGTGTATGTGTGTGTTTGAGATCATTGGCGTTCTCAACTCTTCAGGATTTCAAAGAATGTGAAGGCCTTTGATCCTGTCTGCATGTTTGTCTCTTTGTCTGATGGTTCGTAAGGTGTCTAGCAGCTGTCTGTTCGTCGAGTGCCTCTCTCCCAAAGATAAAGGTAACTGACTATTGTTGACACATACCTATAATATTCAATACACCGCCCCCGCCTCTTCCTTCCATACATATATCCATACATACACATACAATACTCATACACACATACATACGAATACATGCACATACATATATGCAAGTATACATAAATAAATAAAGCAAAAATTGACTCAACCGAACAGACAAATCCAGGCATATTTACGTGTCACACACACACACACACACACACACACACACACACACACACACACACACACACACACACACACACACTAGTGGCCAATATCTATTATCTATCAGCTACAAGACAACAGTGATTGACTCATTCGTCACACTGACTACGAAAACATTGTTCTTCCTCTCCCTCCTCCCTTCCCTTCACAGCCCCAATACTCTCTTCTCTTCTCTTCTCTTCTCTCAGCCTCAACTACCTCTCCTCTCCTCCGCTCTCTTCTCGAAAACCACCTTCTCTCCTTCTCCTCCTCCCTTTAAAAACCCATATCCCTTTCCCTCCCACCCCTCGGAAACCCTCCCTCCTCCTCTCTCCCTTCCTTCAGATACCTCCCCTCCACCAGTACACGTCCCCTCATCATCGCCAGAGGACACTTTTCCTCCTCATTACCATAGTTACGATGGGAGGAGGGGAGAAAACAAGGGGAGGTGAAGGAAAGTGAGGGAGGAGGAGAAGATATGAGAATTAAAAGAGAGAAAGGAAAATGAGAAAGAAAAGAGAGAAAAGGAAAAGGGAGGGAAGAAAAGAGCTAGAATATGAAGGGGGAGATGATGTGAAAGGGATGGATACGAAGAGGGAGGAGAGGAAAAGAGAAATTAGACGGGGGAGGAAAAAGAAAGCGAGACGGGAGTGAAAGTGGAAGGGAAGTAGGATGTGAGGGGAGATGAGGGGAAAGGAGGGAACTGACTCTATGGTTGTGACGGGCCAGTGGACACCAGGTAGTTAGTTCCCCTCTTTAACTACTTTTCTCTCTCTCTCTCTCTCTCTCTCGTAATAATTCATCATCTAGTCTATGTATGTATGTATGTATGTATGTATGTATGTATGTATGTATGTATGATGTATGTATGTATGTATGTATGTATGTATGTATGTATGTATGTATAAAAACAAACCATAATTAAACATATATCAACCAAGTCTAATGCCTCTTCGTTAACCATACATATATTAAACCACCTCTAAGTCTCCTCGTTAAACCTATATAGTAAATTTAAGCTTTAATCTACTCATTAAACACCAAAATACCTTTCTGTTCGTTTACGCCATTCAACCTCAACAACAAATCTATCCAGCTTTTAATGGTGGCGACTCGAGACAAAAAAATAAAATAAATAAATAAAATAAAATAAAATAAATAAATAAATAAAATATCAAATAATTTCCTCCTTTACAACTTACGATAATTTCCCTTTACCTGTCTTTTATGAATCTGTCTATCCATCTATGTCTATTCTATCAATCTATCCCTCAGGCAACATCCCTATTCCTACCCTCCTTCTATACTCCCTCCCATTGGCACCCCCCTCCCCCCTACACCAGACCGTTTATTACCCAGACAAATTATAACTTGGGTCTCAATTATTCAGACCAATAAACTGAGGCAGAGTGTTGGTAAGTAGGCGATAATAACCTTCAATGATTGACTCCCTCCTATGACCCTCCATTCCACCCTCCATCTGGCTCCTCCATTCTGTAAACCTCCATCTGGCTCCTCTTGTAACCCTCCACCTCACCCTCCGTCTCTTATACCCTTTAACTCCTAACCCCTCTTCAACAACCCCTCACCCCAACACTACCATCACCACCTCTTTCCCCATCACTACCACACCCCTAACAACCTTACCCCCTATCACCACTACTAAACCTCCCCATCACCCCACCAACTTTCCACCACATCAAAACCACCCCCCCTCAATCCCTCCCCCTCTCAACCCAGCTCATATCACCCCATCAACCCACTAAAACTTCCTTCATCAACCAGCTGACCATCCTCCTCCTCCTCCTCATCATCCCACCAACCTCCCCACTCTACCAAGTTCCCATCCCCTTCAAACACCCTTCCCCAACACCCCTCAACCTCTCATCAACCCCCTACCCCTAAAACACCCCTCATCACCCCCTCAACCTCCATCAACCCCTACCCCTCAAAACACCCTCATCACCCCTCCAACCTCCATCAACCCCTACCCCTCAAAACACCCCTCATCACCCCCTCAACCTCCATCAACCTCCCTCAAACACCCTCATCACCCCATCAACCCCCCAAACATCCCCATCACCCCTCAACCCCTACCCCTCAAACCCTCATCACCCTAAACCCCCCAAACACCCCCATCACCCCTCAACCCCCTACCCCTCAAACACCCCTCATCACCCATCAACCCCCAAACACCCCATCACCCCCACTCAACCCCTACCCCTCAAACACCCCTCTTCATCATCAAACTCATTGCTATTTGCCCAGCAGGTCAAGGCATCAAAAGGCACATACAGCCAGGAGCGGCGTTTTTATCATATCACCGTAACTCTTGTGTTCAATGCCTGCTGCCTGTTGCTTCATTTGCTGGGTGGAGAGGCAGATGTTGAGGAGGGGGGATAGGGAGGTGGGAGAAGAGAGGAGAGGGGTAGAGGAGGGAGTGAAGGAGAAGATTGAAGGGGAGGGAGGAGGAAGAAGGGAGGAGAGGAAGAGGAAGAATAATATGAAGAGGAGGAGAGAAAAGAGTAAGATAAGGGTGTGGAGATAACAGGAAGGAGGGAGAGAATGTATGGGATAAAGGAAAAGTATATATGAGCATAAATATATAAACTAATAAATACGCAAAAACAATATCAATAAACAACTAAATTAATAACTGAAAATATACTCCCATTAGTATGCCACAACTCACAAAAATTAACTGATACCTCTATAACCCCCCCACCCCCATCAAAACATACCCCCACCTAAAACAATATTTCCTCACAAAAACCTGATTCCCCACTGCTATCAAAACTGACCCCATCCCAAATTAACATAGGTGCCACCACAATATCCACAATACGTCGTAATATATCGTCGATGTGGAATATACCTGACTCAGAGTGTGGGGGGGGGTAGGATTGGAGGTGGAGGGTGGTAGGAGGTGGTAGGATGGAGGGTGGTAGGATTGGAGGTGGTAGGATCGGAGGTTGGTGGATCGGAGGGTTGTAGGACCGGGGATGGGTGGTAGATAGGAGGGGAAGGGACTGGGAGGAAGGATAACAGGAGGAGGAGAGGATGGGAGGCGTAGAGGACCAGAGGAGGGAGGTTCGGGAGTGGAAAATCTGAGGGGGAGGAGGTGGAGAGGAGGGATCGGAGGAGGAAGGGTTGTCGAGGAGAGGATTGCTCAGGGAGGGATCGAGGGACGGGAGAAACGCAGGGGAAGGGAGGAACACAGGGAGAGGGAACACAGGGGAGTTGGAGGAACACAGGGGTGGGTGGGGGTGAGAAGGTGGGGGGTGAGAAGGTGGGGGGGGGTTAATATGATAACTCAATATGAGGAGCTCCCTGTTTTGGTGTTTGAATATTCATGCCAATATGTTGAAGCCTCACTCTAGGGAAGAGACCAAGCCTGAAGAGACTCTCCTCACGTGCCACCCATCACACCTGTTATCTTAAGGCAGAGCTGTTATCAATCCACCTGGACATGTACAGGTTACCCTCACTCTCATTTACCAGTAAGAACAAAAACAAAAATAAAATTAGCCATCGTGATAGTGAATTAGTTTAAACTTTCATTAAAAAGTCGAAACAGGTGTTAATTGTCCTATTCACTAAACTCAACCAACTTCTCTCGTCCTTAGCAACCAGTTTTAATTGGTAGAAGGTGATTGGCTGCTGGTTGCTAAGGGAATCATGACGCCACATAGATCAATTTTCAGCCATTATTCTTTTTTGTCAACCTAACCTAACCTAACCTAACCGAACCTAGAAACTAAAATATGGCAAGGAGTCTCCAGGTGTGTCGACGCAGGAACCAATGAAAACTTTCGATCTCTTGTATGACATGGAATGGATGGCAGTCACTACAGTATATTGGCACAATGTCTCCCAGGTACAGCAGTCAATCAAACATGGCTCTGGTTGTTAAAATATTCACCCCAGGACCAGTCACAACGAGAACCAAGTGTCTGGCTTAACAACAATGCTGAACAAGTTAATTTTGTCCCCAAACTACCAGGCAGGAGAATGTATCCAATCCATGCAGGTAGAGTCTCAAGTGTGATTTTGATGCCATTGTGGGAAATATGTTTGTCATTTAGCTTAAATCAATTGAATGTGTCGTCTCACCTTTAATTGCGAGGTGATTTTAATGTAGGAGCCTTTGAGACTCCTCCACCTGACTCAAACCAGGCAGATCTACAGTACTAAGGGCGATTTAGAGTAAGTCCGTGTTACCCAAAGTTATTATTTTTCATGGTAATAGTTCATGACAAGCGGAAGCGACTCATGGCGCCTAATGCGTACAATTTGACCAGTACACCTGTCAGTTTTTGTCATCAGGAAAGAACTCTTACCACGTGATCTCATACCAGTCGTTGATTGGTCATGACGTCAATATCTTCCAGCAGGTTTACGTGACAAACATTCACACGACAACTGGCAGTAGCCAAGTTTGTTGACCATTACATAAAGATAACAGTGTATCATCTTACATAATTTTTCTTATCATGAATGTTAAGTATTTTTATCAAGTCAAAGGTTACAAGTACTTCAATATGGACGACAAGGAATCGGACACTGGTTGCGTAAGAAGACACGAGAGAGAGAGAGAGAGAGAGAGAGAGAGAGAGAGAGAGAGAGAGAGAGAGAGAGAGAGAGAGAGAGCACGCATATAAGACATCCATCAATCAGGTTGAATTAAGAGACGCGTGAAAAAAACAAAACAAAAAAATCCCTCACGCACGAGAAACATCCATCAGCCAATTGTGGAATGCTGGTAAATTACCCTGACTAAACGGAGCCGTAGATAAGGGTTACGTCACCCCTTGTGTTATGATGCTCCGGGAGACAGACAGACACACACACACCTGGAGGCTGATGTTACAGGTATTATAACGACTTCAATTATACATGAAGGAACACAGTTACTGTATTCATAACCTCCCCCTCTTCCCCCTTCCATATTTTCCCTCTCTCTCCCCTTCCACACCCTTCCCTCTTCCCACACCGCCTCCAACTCCCTCCCTAACTCCCTCCCCCTCCTCCCCATAATCCTCACCAATCAGCCGCCTCCTCCCCATCCCCCTCCTCCCCCTCCCGATACACCCCACCAATGCCCCTCCCCCCTGCTCCTCCCACCCCTAATTTCCCATTCCTCCTTCTCCCCATAATAAAATGGGGGGAGGGGGAGGAAACAGAACAAAACCGTAGACTCATCAGGGATAATTGTCGTAATGGGGGAGAAATTTCATCATGGGTGACGTGGAATTGGTGAAAAATGAGGAGATAATTGGGCAGGGATACATAAATGGGGACACACACACACACACACACACACTAAGGAATGGAAGGAGGAGGAGAACTAAAGGATATGGAAGAGGAGAAGGAACAGAAGCTCTCATTCTTATCTCCCTCCTCCTCTCCATTCTCCTTCCTTTCTCTCCATTCTCCCCCTTACGTCACCGATGAGACCCGAAGTAAACAAACACACCTGAGCTACAAACACCAAGTGACTGGCAGGTAAACAATGTACCACTGCTCTTCCCCTCGATTTCCCCTCAGCGTCCCTTCGGTTACAACCACTACCCCCTAGAAACCCCTATGCTCTCTTCTCCCCTTTAACCCTTTAACCAACTTCAACCTCCCCTTGGCTAAACCCCTTTCTTCTCCCCTTAATCATCTTTAGGTTCCCATAATCTAAAACCCCTTACCCTTCTACCCCTTATTCCCTCCTTCTCCCCTTAACCAACTTCGGGTTCCCCTTGGCTGAGCCCTTTACCCCAATAACCGCGTTCTCCTTTTCTCCCCTCAGTCCCATACAGGTTCCCCTCAGCTGAATTATTTACCCGGTCACCATGGTAACTGATTTCTCTGTTTTTACCCTCAGTCAAACTTAGGTTCCACTCGGCTGAAGAACCCTAAAGCTACCCCCTACTAACCTCTCTTCCCCTCAGATTCCCCTCGACTAAACCCCTTTATTCCCTTTAACAATCCCATGTCCTCCTTATCCTCCCTCTCTTCTTCCCCTTTCTCCTCTTTTCAATAATCCCATCCCTCTCCCTAAACCACCTTTTCCCCTCTCTTGTCTCTTTCTTCCTCCTTCCACCTCTCCTCTCATATTCCTACCCTCTCCTATTCGCTCCCCTTCCTTCCACTTACCTAACCTAACCCCTCCACCACTTCTCCTATCCCCTACCCTACCCTTCCCCTCAACCTTCTCCCCTCTCATCACCCTTCTCCCCTCCCCTCTCCTCACCCTTCTCTCCTCCCCTCTCCTCACCCTTCTCCTCTCTCCTCTCCTCACCCCTTCTCCCTCCTCACCTTCTCTCCTCCCCTCTCCTCCCCACCTTCTCCCTCCTCCCCCTCTCCCACCCTTCTCTCCTCCCCTCTCCTCCCACCTCTCCCCACCCCTCCCCTCACCTCTCCCCCACCCTTCTCTCCTCACCTTCCCCTCCCCTCACCCCTTCTCTCCTCCCCTCTCCACCCCTTCTCCCCCTCCCCTCTCCTCCCTCTCCCCACCCTTCTCCCTCCCCTCCCCTCTCCTCCCTCTCCCCACCCTTCTCCCTCCCCTCTCCCCTCACCCTTCTCCTCTCTCCTCTCCTCCCTTCTCCCCTCCTCACCTTTCTCTCCTCCCCTCTCCCCACCTTCTCCCTCCCCTCTCCTCCACCCCTCTCCCCCCCCCTTCTCCCCTCCCCTCTCCTCACCTCTCCCCACCCTTCTCCTCCCCTCCCCTCACCCTTCTCCTCCCTCTCTCCCCTTCTCCCCTCGCTTACTTCAATTCAATCTGTACAATCAGAAGCAAACAGACGACTCAGAGGGCTAGGAAAATGGGGAGGAAGAAAGGCTACAAGTTGAGAGTGTGAATCAGTTGATGAGGTTGAGTGTTAGGGCGGATTGAGGGGTTGAGCAGGCTGGGGGGAGAGTGAGAGAGAGGAAGAATCAGCAGAAACTGGTGGACCTGATGGGTTGAATGTGGTGAGAGCTGGGGAGGTGGGCACAATGGCTGGTAGGGAGGTGGGGAGGAAGAAGAATGGAGGGGAAGGAAGGGGTATGGAAGGGAAGGAAGAGGAAGAGAGGGGAAGGCAGGGGATGTAAGTTGCAAGGTGTTAATCAACGAAAGGGTTCAAGTGGGGGTAGTGAGAGCTGGAGGGAGGGAGGGAGGGAGGAGGAAGAGCAAGAGGAAGGGAGGAGGAGGAGGAGGAGGAGGAGGAGGAGGGAAGCGATGGTGAGGTGGTGTCCTCCTGGTATGGAAATGCAAGTTAATGCCCTCAAATTGGCGAAAATCGTGTTAGATAGCGGCGTCGTTCCCTCCCTCCCTCCCTCCCTCCCTCCCTCACCACTCCCTCCCTCTCTCCTTCCTCCAGCCTCCCACCTACCCCGAAGCCTCCCACAACCTTGCGTCTCCAATCCTTATATACCACACTGCCTCCAAACTCCATCATTATAATCCTACATCATCTTCTAGTCACTCCAAAAGCTAAATTAGACGCAAATTTACATACACCTGAGGTAAATCATCAACACATTATCGAAATAGGGAGGTTAATGTGACGAACTAATACGAAAACATTAAGAGAGATGGACTTCAGTTCGTTCAGTCTGGAGGTTGATTTCGTTCAAGTGTATTTCTCCATACAGGTCGCCTTCCTCCCACACCCACACACGCCCAGGGTCCTCAAGTCACTTTGTTGCTTCACATCCTGACCTTTCTTGTTTCACTTGACCTTGTTTGCTTCACATCTTGACCTATCTTGTTTCGCTTGACCCTGTTTACTTCACATCCTAATCTTTCTTGCTTCGCCCTGGGGTTTTTCCTCTTGAGTCCCCCCCCTCCCTTTCACAGATCTCCCTCTGGCCGTTTCTTCAGTTTTTCCTCATGTTACAATCATCTCTTCACTCTCCTCTTCCCCCTTCACACCTCCCTCCGCCTCCTCATTCTCTTCCTCCCCACCTCCCACACATCCCCCCTCTTCCTCCCCCCTCTTCCTCCTCACAAACACACACACAGACAACCTCTTCAACAATGGTCTCCGCATGACAGATTATGTTACGTGTTTATTGAATCCATTTTTTTTTCACAAGATACAAAGCGTAAAGGTTTAAGGGGAGATGGAGTGAAGGGGGGTGAAGGGGTAAGTGGTAAAGGGGTAGGGGATAAGGGGAGAAGGGGTAAAGGTTAAGTCTAAGGGTTTCAACGAATTATTAAGGGGGTTGTTTAAGAGGACAGCTATATGAAAATCTAAGGGGTTAACATAGGGACATAGTTTAAAGGGGTTGGTTCGCGTTAAGGGCTAAGGGGCGTTAAGGGGGAATTAGGGAAACGCGTTAAGGAGAACTTTAAGGAATGGGGTAACTGGTGATTGCGAGAAAAGGTGATGATTAAGGGATCCAATATTGTCAGCCGTTGACCCTGACGCCTTTGAGTGAACATGACGTTAATTTCAATCCCATCGTCAGCAAGATTTACCCTGACATCAGTAGAAGACCAAGGACGTCAGCAAAGGATCCTGGACATCAAAAAAAGTGAGTCCTAAATGTCAGCAAAAGACCACAAACACCAGTACATGGACCCTGACGTCAGTAGAAGATCAAGGAAGTCAGCAAAGGTACCTGGACGTCAACAAAAGAGCCCTAAACGTCAACAGAAGGCCACGAACATCAGCACGTGGCCCCTGACGTCAGCTCGGGGTAACTAGAGACAGTGGCTCTGGCAACTTACAAGGTCTGGGAGCCACACTAATCAACTTAGCCTAACTTGGTTCGCCTTAACTTACCTCCCTAAAACTAACTAATGGCATCTAGGCTCTAAATGACCCCACACTCCCCTAATATTGACCCGTTTGTCAACAACTTGGAAGCAGTTAAGATATGCTCTCATGCTCACGTCACCCGGAGCATACGATATGATCATACACACGTTACGTCACAGCGTCATGTACATACGGTACGTCACAGCGCCATGTACACACGTTACGTCACACCGTCCTGTACACACGTTACGTCACACCGCCATGTACACACGTTACGTCACAGCGTCATGTACACACGTTACGTCACAGCGTTTTCTATACACGTTACGTCACACCGTCCTGTACACACGTCACGACACAGGGTTTTTGTACACTTCTACTAGTAATCCATAGCATCGTGTACACGTGTTTTTGTACAGCGACTTGTACACACATTACATCATAACATCTTTTACCAACACAAAGAAAGTCGAGGTACGTAATTACCTCAACAATACAGTGAACAAGATCCCCTTCCCTCACACCTCCATCCTCTCCTCAAGCACCTCCATCCACTCTCCCTGCCCCTTCCTCACACCTCCAAACCCACTGTCCCCACACCAACCCACTCTCTCTCCCCACACCAACCCACTCTCTCTCTCTCTGACACCAACCCACTCTCTCTCCCCCACACCAACCCACTCTCTCTCCTCACACCTCCATCCCTCTTCTCCTCACACCTCCATCCCTCTCTCACACCTCCAACCCACTTCTCTCCTCACACCTCCAACCCACTCTCCTCACACCTCCAACCCACTTTCCCTCACACCTCCAACCCCACCCCCTCACCCCCTTCCCCCACACCTCCATCCCTCTCTCCCCCACACCAACCCCTCTCTCTCTCTCTCTCACCCACACCAACCCACTCTCTCTCCCCCACACCAAACTCCACTCTCTCTCTCCCCACACCAACCCACCTCTCTTCCCCACACCAACCCACTCTCTCCCCACACCAACCCACTCTCTCTCTCCCCCACACCAACCCACCTCTCTCCCCCCCACATCAACACCACCTCCCCCCCACACCAACCCACTCTCTCCCCCACACCAATCCACTCTCCCCCACACCAACCCACTCTCTCTCCCCCACACCAACCCACTCTCTCTCCCCCACACCAACCCACTCTCTCCTAAAATCAAATAAATTGATAAATCGCTCGTGAAACAGTTTAGAGGATGTTGCTACCGTAACTTTATATCCATTTGTTAATATTAGTGACGTTGTATTTGAGTTGACAACATTAGTTCAATAAAAAATACATCATTCTGTTGTTGTTGTTTTTTGAGAACTGTGACATGTTGTGTGTGTGTGTGTGTGTGTGTGTGTGTGTGTGTGTGTGTGTGTGTGTGTGTGTGTGTGTGTGTGTGTGGATTAGTTCTATCATTTTAAACGGCCATAATACGTGAATCAGTGATATTTTGAACATCTTTAAGGTGTTGATCAAAATCAACTCTGAACGACTAACAATTATGAACAAATCAACTGTATTCTGAACAACCTGTATAATTATAACAAGGTTAAAAACACCCAATTATCCCCTCTGAACAAAAGCAATATCACAATATCACCCCTATGTATAATTCCTGGTATAATGAAGGTAATTATAGGTTAGATAAAAATTTAAGACCAATTATAGGGAACGTATTATTTTATTGTGTAAAGACAAGGTGAGTTGTTTTAATTCCGACACACGATGACTAGAGAGAGCCCGTCAGCCAGGGTGTGTGACTGGCTACTGCATGTGACGTCAGGATTCAACATTGCTCTTACGTGAATGAACCTAACCTAACCTCAACCTAACCTAACCTAACCTAACGCAATCTAATCAAACTTACTTAAACAATCTAATCAAATCAAACCTAACCTAACCAATGTAACCTGACCTGACCTAATCCGGCTTACTTTACGATGGTTAGGTTAGGTTGGTTAAGTTAGGTTAGATTTGGTTAGTTAAGGTTCGGTTCGGTTTGGTTTGCCCAGGATAAGTCAGGTTAAGATTAGCTATGATAAGCTTGGTTAGGTTAGGTTAGGTTAGGGTAGGTTAGGTTAGGTTAGGTTAGGTTAGGTTAGGTTAGGGTAGGTTAGGTTAGGTTAGGTTAGGTTAGGGTAGGTTAGGTTAGGTTACAACAGGTAATTTGAAAAGCTTCTGTTTTCTTCCCTTGTTCATACATGCAACGGAGACATTTTGGTTAGGTTAGGTTCGTGTTGTCAGCTGCCATCTTGAAAGAGCCATTGTCAGTAACCGTAATATACCCCCCTCTTTATTTACATAGATGACGTCACGCAACCCCAACCAATCATAACTTGGCTGACGGGTTCTCACTATCAGTACGTAATTCAGATCGTCAGAAACGTCCAGAAATTCCCTATTTACTTTCTTAGGTCCTTTGCAATTTCAGTGTGATGTTGCATGCAATACGATTATCAGCGGAAAAAATTACTCCCAATGACACAAAAAAAAATTATTTACATGACTTAATTCTTCCTTTATGTCCCTGTTAACATTAGTCCCGTTTTCTGTTGCATAGTTAGGTTAGGATGCAACAGGCAATTTGATAAGCTACTGTTTTCTTCCGTTGTTCATGCATGTAACGGAAGCATTTCTGTTGGAGTGGAGTTATTCCTTATACAATGGTGGACTCCAATATAGCTGCAACGGTAATATTAAAGCCACAACTGAATTATCACTGTTGCAACAGGTGTGCAGAACACGACCTTGTTAGCGAGTTTCTGCGGCTGCAATAGAAATTATTACTCTTGCAACCGAGTAATTTACGTAAAGCAATTTAGAAATCGTTATCCAGTTGCTGGCATATGAACAGAGATATACATTGGTTGCAACGGAATTACTCTCATTGCAACAGATGTTTTAGTAAATAAACAACAGAAATCACGAACTCTTGCCAACGGTATAAGACTCTCGCCACTACAGCCTCCGCAACAGGTGCTTCATGAGCCTTACTCTTCCGTTGCTGGTGGCGTTTGCAATTGCAATTATTTCCTTTTGCAATGGAGTAACTCGCCCTAACCCGACTAATAGTCTATATATGCTTAGAGACTTAGAGAAGGCATATACCCTTTATCTAGTTTGCAAGAAGATAAAGAGTGTGGTGGTGGGGTCTCTCTCTCTCTCTCTCTCTCTCTCTCTCTCTCTCTCTCTCTCTCTCTCTCTCTCTCTCTCTCTCGCGGCGCAGTTCCCCTGATTTAATTAACGAGGGAAATAGACCAGAAGAGACCCGCTGTGTAATGAGAGAGAGAGAGAGAGAGAGAGAGAGAGAGAGAGAGAGAGAGAGAGTCATTAATAAAAAAAATCTTTATTATGGATCAATGTCAATGAAGACGCTTCATTTGTCCCTCAACTTGTCCCTCAAACTGTCACTCAACCTGCCACTCAACCCGGAACTTAACTTCTCTATACCTAACATAAACTCAACCTCCAACCACTTGCCTTTACTTCCAGCTAACACTCAAGCGGCAACTCTAACTAACCCTTGAGTAATAGATTCAACTCTCTCTCTCTCTCTCTCTCTCTCTCTCTCTCTCTCTCTCTCTCTCTCCAATAAAACTAGGCCCACCCTTCTCTTTCCCCACTAACCTCCCCCCCCCCCTCCTTACCAATCATCGCTTCCTTCACCACCCTCACTAACTCCCTTTACTCCACTAACCCTCTCCATTCCTTCCTCCTAATCCCCCCTTCCTAACCAATTCCCTCACTCCTCCACCTCACCACCAACCCCTCCCTCACCTCTTCCCCACCCCCCTCCCTCCTTTCCTAACCAACACTCCCCCTACTCCTCCTTCCCTAACCAACCCTGCCTTCCCCCTTCCCCCCCGCCCTCGGTCTTCCCTTCAGAACCTTGTTTGAATTCAATTAGTCAGTGTCAGCGTAAAAAACCAAAGACCAATAAGTCATTTACCGGCAATTAACAACGAGACCACGCAGGTGTTTTAACTCCCCAAATAAAAATTGGATTAATAAAAAAATTCGAAAAATAATTGAGTCGTAATACCTAGGAGGTGGTCTAATGAATGTACAGATACCAATTAGTTTCATATATACTCTATGGAAGCCAATTAATCGAGTTTAGTTTTTTTTTACGAGACCATATTTTTCTACTCACAAATTGGTAAAGTTTTTAGTGATTTTTTTTAAAGCTGTGATATATTTTTAAGTTAATTTTATCAGTTTTAATTTTTCAAGTTAATTTTTTCTCTCGGTTTAATCAAATCAAAGTAGAGTTTCTTCAATATATTCTTGTGTATTCCTTCAATAAATCATATTTTCTTAGGTATATAAAAAAAATATGTATAATTTCCAGTATTCCTAATAGTATTTCTTATACCGTTAACTTGTTTAAGTATTTAAATAAACGTTAAATAGCAAAAAATAAAATAAAATAAAATAAAATAAAATAAAATAAAATAAAATAAATAAAATAGCTAAAGTACTAATAATTTTCCATCAGTTATATAGTAAAAAAAAATAAAAAATATAAAAATACTAAATAAATAATGACAAAAATATGAATAAACAGCCCAAAGTATCAAAGTTTTAAGCTCTACTTTGGCTTCTAAAGAAAAAATAAAATAAAAATAAAAATTATATACAATAAACCACCTCAATAATTATTCGACATCCCCAAAAAAACCAAATGTAAGCAATAGAAAATTACCAGGTAAACTAATCCACCATAAACATCATTAAGAGGCCCCCCCACCTGGAGCCGTAATGAACACCAATTAAGACACCTGAGGTCATTATAATCACCTGGTGTAGTTCTCAGCACCTTTAATTAACTTGGGGACATTCTGAATGCCCGCCAGTCACTTGATATACCTTTAGAAATACCTGTGAGTCATTTAGCATCATTAGGAGCCCCTGTTAATCACCTGTGCCTATTATGAACATCTGTGAGTCATTTAGCATCATTAGGAACACCTGTTAATCACCTGTGCCTATTATGAACATCTGTGAGTCATTTAGCATCATTAGGAACACCTGTTAATCACCTATGGTTATTATGAACATCTGTGAATCATTTAGCATCATTAGGAACACCTGTTAATTACCTGTGCTTTTTGTGAACATGTAGGAGTCATTTAGCATCATTAGGAGTCACCTTTTAATCACCTGTGGTCATTAACTTGGTGAGTCATTGTCAGTGTTTAAGAGTCACGTGACATCGGTATGAGCGCCTCGAGTCACCTGACGTTATTGAACACCTATTATAAAATGAGATCCATTTAAGCACCTGGTGATCATTAGAACACCTGGTGATCATTAGAAGCACCTGGTGTCATTGGAAGCACCTGGTGTCATTGGAAGCACCTGGTGTCGTTATAAGCACCTGGTGATCATTAGAAGCACCTGGTGATCATTAGAAGCACCTGGTGATCATTAGAAGCACCTGGTGTCATTGGAAGCACCTGGTGTCATTGGAAGCACCTGGTGTCGTTATAAGCACCTGGTGATCATTAGAAGCACCTGGTGATCATTAGAAGCACCTGGTGATCATTAAACACCTGGTGATCATTAGAAGCACCTGGTGATCATTAAACACCTGGTGATCATTAGAAGCACCTGGTGATCATTAAACACCTGGTGTCATTGGAAGCACCTGGTGTCATTGGGAAACACCTGGTGATCATTAGAAGCACCTGGTGATCATTAAACACCTGGTGATCATTAGAAGCACCTGGTGATCATTAAGCACCTGGTGATCATTAGAACACCTGGTGATCATTAGAAGCACCTGGTGTCATTATAAGCACCTGGTGTCGTTATCAGCACCTGGTGTCGTTATCAGCACCTGGATAACTAAAGTAAACTTAAAATTATGACTCGGACATTGTTGTGTGTTAGACAGACAGACAGACACAGACAGCACGATGACTATATTATTTTAAACTGAGAGGGGGATAACAATAAAAAATATAACGACGAAATGTATGCAAATATAAATAAAGATTCGAAAAAAACAAAACATACACAAAAATAATGAAAAAAACAAGAAAATAAAATATATAATGACGCCACCCACCAAAAAAAAAATTACAATAAAAACAAAACAAAAAATAAATACAAAATTAATACCCAATAAAAACACCTAAAAACAAAAACAAAATAATAATGGAAATGAAAAAAAAAACAAATAAAAAAGAATTGAAATAAATACAAGTAAATAAAAATATATCGCAGGTCAGAGAAACTTTTTTTTCCCGGGTATTTAGATAAAAGTCGAACATAAATAACAAGAACACAAAGAAAAAAAATAGGGTTAAAACTGTGAACAAATAACATAACTTCTCGTCCATTCCACAAAGTTGAGTTATGACGTAAAACAAACTCACAAAAAAATAACAAAGACACGTGAAAGAAAAGTAAAAAATAAAAATAAAATAAATGAAAAGGAGATAAATATAGAAACGAAATCAATCAATCAAAAATACAGCAGAAATATACAACATTAACACAGTACAAAAAGACGGTTTTAAAAATACCTTTAATTCGCAGGTATTTTTAGGTAATAATTAATTTACCTTGTATAACTTTATTACCGTGTTTACATGACGTTGCAGAATTTGACCCGAAATACCTGGAGAACATAATTAACAACAGGTGGGAGGAAACTGTCTGTCTGTGTTTATCTTTGTCTGTTAGATTCTTATGACGAATCTTTTCTGTTTAACCATACAGACACAGACACGAACACACACACACACACACACACACACACACACACACACACACACACACACACACACACACACACACACCAAAGACAACAAAAACAGACATCCCTCGCCATCTACCCTCCTTCTTCCCTCCTATAGATAATTACCCCTCCCTCTAAAGTACCTCTCCCTCTTCCTCCCCTCTCTCTCACACCATTCTTCCATTCCCTCTCTCCCTCTTTTCCCTACCAGATTACGAGTGACTATTTTCCTCCCTCCCTCTCTCCAACACCCTTCATACCTTCCGTCCCTCATCACCATATCTCATTCCCTCCCTCACCCCTCCTTCACTCCCCCATCACCATTCCTCCTTTCCTTCCAGACTATTAGTACTGTCTTCCTTCTTCCCTCCCTCCCTCCCTCCTTCCCTCAAGTAGCAAATGTCCACCAGACGAAGAGTACTGCCTGGATCCCTCCCTCCTTCCTTCCCTCCACCAGATAATGCCTAACAGACTTAGAGTACTGTCTCCCTCCCGCCAGTATCTACGGCCCATCACACTAAGAGTACTTCCCTCCCTCCACACCTTGTTAAGGACGGGAATAACGCCCCACATGCAAATGATCTTAATGAGAGGGTGTCGGGGGCTGATAAGGATATTAAACTCCCCTCTGCCCGAAGGCTCATGGTGCCAGGACGGAAGAAGGGGGAGATAACCCTTAAGTGGAGGGGTGTGGTAAGGCCCCCTAGTGACGGCAGATGTGGAGCACCATGCAAGGGGAGGGAATTAATATCATAAATACTGTGGTTGTGGCCCACCTCATCCTGGTCACACACACACACACACACGCACACACACAGTGCCTGTTGCAGCCATTCTTGTTGCAGGTAACTCTTCCCTTATTGTAGCCATTCCTACCTCGATGAAGTCATTCCACCCTTTGTTGCACACATTCCTTGTGTTCTTGCCAACATTCCTTCCTGTCTTGCACTCATTCCTTCATTTGTTGCAATTATTCCTTCTCTACATTGTAAAAAATCGTTAAATTCTTTCCTTCATTGATATAAACGTTGCAATATTTCTTTCCCTCGTCTCAGCCATTCCTTGTTGCAGTCATCCCTTCCCTCCTTGCAACTCATCAAGTAAACTCCATTTCCCATTAATTTCTTATGTTACATTCTCTTCATTAACTGTACTCATGGTTAATTATCTCCCAGCAAACACCATTATCTGCCCCATTTAACCTTATCAAGAGACTCATAATTACCATCTCTTTAACCATTAAATATTTCTAAATGGTTGAGCCCCTCACAACAAACCATTAACAGCAGCTAAATGATTCAACCCCTTTCCTAACAAACACCCATTATTCTCCCATTCCATCCTACTAAGATATTAACCACTATCTCCTAACCCATTAAGTAATAAATGGGTCAACCCCTTCCCAGTAACCCATAAAATTATACTTTTTGCTTGAACCCATTTCCATAAAACCATTAAATACTATTCAATGGATTAACTCTCTCTCTCTCTCTCTCTCCCTCTCTCTCTCTCTCATAAACACTCAAAATTACCATCCAAATATTCCCTCCTGTGATTTACGAGTCGACAGTCATAAAACGCACGTGACGTCTAATTCCTCAACAACATGTCACAAACACCAGCGTCCCATGTCCTTTGTCTGGCAGTGCTGGATTGGTGTCCCCTTCCAGAATGTCCCAATTTGGCTTGATGTTGTCACCAAAATGCCCTACTTCGGTTTTATTGGTTGTATGTCTCTTATAGTACGCTAATTTGGTTTGATGTTCAAATCAAAATGTCCTACTTTGGTTTAATTGGTTGAATGTCCCTTGTAGTGTCCTAATGTGGTGTAATATTACAACCAAAATGTCCAAATATCGGTTATGTTCGCTCCACAATGCCCTAATTTGGTTTGACATTCACACCAAAATGTCCTACTTTGGTTTAATTGGTTAAATGTCCCTTCTAGGTGTCCTAATTGGGTTCAATATTCAAACCAAAAGGCCCTAATTTGAGTTGGTGTTCAATCCACCATGTCCCAATTTGGCTTAATTGGAATCTCATCCCATCCACAATGTCCTATTTTGACTCGGCTTGATGTCCATTACCAAAATGTCTTAACAATAGTTGGCTGTACGTGTGCCTGCAGCAACGAGCACACAGCAGCGGATGTAACAGCATTTATCACAGCAGCAACAGCAGTAGCAGCTTAGCAGAAACACCAGTAGCAAGCCCCTCTCTCTCTCTCTCTCTCTCTCTCTCTCTCTCTCTCTCTCTCTCTCTCTCTCTTTCTTGTATGTCACCCTCTTTCCTGTTGTCCTCCTTTTCCCCTTACATTATCTCCTCCATATATATCTTCCTCCTCCCCTCCCCCCTCCCCTACTACCCCCTCCTCCCCTCCTACCCCCCTCCCCTACCCCCCTCCTCCTCCTCCCCCCCTCCCCCCTCACGATAAAAAGCAAACAATCACTATTCGCCCCATCACCTCACCACACCCTCCGAGAATTACCATAAGAAAGAAAAGGGAAAACTATATATATATAAAAAAAAAAGACTCAGAGTTGGTCATAAGTTACGAACCGATGAAAAAAAAAAGTTATCTCAGTTCGTATGTCAGTCAGTCAGTCTGTTACTCAGTCTATCATTCATTCACTCATTCATTCATTCATTTATTTATTTGGTTAGTTATGTGAAAACTTCCTACATCTAGACAAATCCTACAATTAAACAAATCCTACAATTAAACAAATCCTACATATCCTGCAGAAGAAAAAAGACGACAATAAGTAAATATCCCAAAGATAAAAACAAACTTGGTAGTAAAAAGAGAAATTCCCAACAACGGTGAGATAAAAAGCAGAGGAAAAACATACAAACATAAAAACGAGGAAGAGATTTATACTCTCTCTCTCTCTCTCTCTCTCTCTCCCTGTTTTTCCCCTCTCTCTCTCTCTCTCTCTCTCTCTCTCTCTCTCTCTCTCTCCCTACGCCATCTAATCATATCAATCCATATCAACCAATGAGATCGTGTTATTATTATTATTATTATTATCCCCAACCAATAAGAATGTGGTAGTGTTATTACCTTCTACCCCCCACCAGCCAATAAGAATGTGGTGTTATTACCCCTCGGCCAATGATCGTGCACGATATATGGGTCATAAATTAAGTACATCAACAAGGAGACGACAAAGAACCTGCGTCTCCCTCCACCAATGTCGAGAGATTAGCCACGGTGCCACCAGCTGAGAGAGAGAGAGAGAGAGAGTCTTACACAAACATTACAGTACAGATAGACATATAATCGGGTGGTTGGATAGATAGATTATGAGAAAAAAATAGACAGATAAGCGATAGAAAAATATTTAGAATGATACAGTCACAGATAGACAGATAGACAGACAGACAGACAGAGAGACAGAGAGACAGAGAGACAGAGAGAGACACAGACAGACATTGATCGGCTGTGTCCCCTTGAGCAACATTCTCTGAGAGTAGGATAACACCCCCCCGCCCTTCTTACTACCACTATCACTGCCACCATTCCTTTTCTTATCACAACCAACATCATCCCCATCACCACTATCCCACCATCACTTTCACCATCCCTCTTCCCTTCACTTATCACTATCATCCCATCTCTCCCTTCCTCCTAGCAGCTATCACTATCACCATCATCATCCAATTCCCTTCTTCTCTACGACCACCACTACCATCCCCCTTTTTTTCTTTCCTTCTACAACTATCATCACGACTATACCCATTCCTTTCTCCTATGACCACCACAACCATCATTACCCTTTCCCTCCCCCACAACCACCCCTTTCCCTTCCCACTACAACCACAACCACCCCTTTCCCTTCCCACTACAACCACAACCACCCCTTTCCCTTCCCACTACAACCACAACCACCCCTTTCCCTTCCCACTACAACCACAACCACCCCTTTCCCCTACGAGCACCACTACCCCCAATACCATCAGCCACTAACAACAACATACACACTAACGTTTGACTAAGACCTAACCTAACGACGGTCAGTTAAAGTCGTAGGATAATGACGTTATCAACCGCTAACTACGGTCAGAGAAGAAGGTTAAAGAGTAAAGACGTCATTCCACCTTAACTACGGCCCCCTTCCAGGTACCACTCAAAGACACAAGTTGGAGGTCGACCTTGTACTCTACATACACTATGCTAATCATCATCGATTCACACACACACTTGACAGACGCACCGACATGGCCGAGTGGACAGATTGGGGCCAAGGGAGGACTGGATTGCAGGGAGAATAGGGACTGATTGGAGGAAGGGTAGGGGCTAGATTGGGGAGAGGGGAGGGCTTGATTGGAGGGAGGGTAGAGCTAGATTGGGGCTGGAGAGGACTGGAGTGATTCGACTGGGGACTAGATGAACTAAATAAAAATAAGGAATAGATTGGAAAGACGATTGAACTGGATTGGGCAATACAGGTATAGAGTGTCAGGTGGGGGAGAGGGAAGGAAAGGAAAGGGGAGGGAAGGGAAGGGGAGGGAAAGGAAGGAGGAGGGGAGGGGGGGGGAACATCAAACCCATCCAAGTAAGAATGATGGAACGATTAGATGGAAACAAGAGACGATAAAGAGGAGGGAAGAGGAGAAATTACAACTAATTGACAACGAAGGGGAAGGGTGAGACAAGAGAAGAATAAAGATCGAAAAGAAAAATGGGATGAAATATTGGGAGTGGAAGAAAAAAGATTGGTTAAGGGGAAATTAAGAAGGGGGAAACAAAACACATAACCTAATGAATGAAGGAAGGAAGGAAGGAAGGAAGGAACGAAGGAAGGAAGGAAAGATGGGAATAGGGGCATAAATGAGGAAATTGGGGGCATAGATGGGGAGTTGGGGCATAAAATAGGTGGTTGGGGCATAAAATGGGGAGGTAGGAGGCAAATATGGGGTGAACAGGAGACGAAGGATAATCGAAGCATAGTAAGACGGGGAGGAATGGTAGTATAATGGCACCATGAGAGAGAAATTGAGTGTGTGAGTGGGATGGAAACAGGAAGAATGGTAGAGTGATGGTGGTTGTGATGGTAGAGTGATGGTGGTTGTGATGGTAGAGTGATGGTGGTTGTGATGGTAGTGGGATGGTGGTTGTGATGGTAGTGGGATGGTGGTTGTGATGGTAGAGTGATGGTGGTTGTGATGGTAGAGTGATGGTGGAAGGTGGAGGATGGTGGATGGTGGATGGTGGGCTGGTGATGGTGGGAGTGATGGTGGTTGTGATGGCAGAGTGATGGTGGTTGTGATGGTGGGAGTGATGGTGGTTGGGATGGTAGAGTGATGGTGGTTGTGATGGTAGGGATGGTGGTTGTGCTGGTAGTGGGATGGTGGTTGTGATGGTAGAGTTATGGTGTGTGATGGTAGAGTGATGGTGGTTGTGATGGTAGTGGGATGGTGGTTGTGATGGTAGTGGGATGGTGGTTGTGATGGTAGTGGGATGGTGGTTGTGATGGTAGTGGGATGGTGGTTGTGATGTGGAAATGAAAATATCAAGAGTGACATGGAGGAGGAGGAAGAAGAGGAGGTAGGATGGACGTGTGAGGAAACGAGGAAGACCAACAAGTGTAGGAGGTAGAAGGAGAGGGAGAGAAGATGGGAGGGATGGGAGGATGAGAGGATGGAGGGATGGGGGGGTCTTGAAAGGCAGGGCAGGGCGATGAGCAAGTCACTGGAAGGTTGGCAGGAGGAGGAGAGGGAAGACGAGGAGGAGTAGGGAGGAGGAGGAGGAGGAGGAGGAGGAGGAAGACGAGGAAGAGGAAGACGAGGAGGAGGGAAGAGAGGAGGAGGAAGACGAGGAAGAGGAAGACGAGGAAGAGAGGGACGAGGGTTAGTAGAAGGGGAAAAGGAAAAAAAACTGCCCCGGTAAGAAGGAAAAGGAAATATTATCAAGGGAAAAAACTCCTAAGGAATAAACTTCAACACTTCAGAAGATCATAAGGACTATGTGATATACGTGGACAGCCCTGCCTGACAAGTTTTATGAGCCACTAGAGGGGTGATGGGATGAGTAAATGGGGTGGGGGGTGATGGGAGAGTAAATGGGGAGGGGAAGATAAAAAGGTGATGGGGAGAGCGAAGGGATAATGGTGAGGGTAAAGGGAAATGGGAGAGTAAAGGGGGAAGAGAGGTTATAGGGGGAAGAGAGGTTAAAGGGAGGTTAAAGGGGGGAAGAGGAGTTAAAGGGGAAGGAAGTGAAGGGGGTGAAAGGGAGATTGAAGGGAGGAGGAGGAAGGGGATAGGTAGCTACTTGGGAGAGGTAAAGAGGAGGGGGTGAACGGATGGTGTTGGGGAAAGAGAAAAGGGTGAAGGGAAGTGGGTGAGTGGAGGAAGGAATCTGAGAGAGAGAGAGAGAGAGAGAGAGAGAGAGAGAGAGAGAGAGAGAGAGAGAGAGAGCCACGCTAGCTTTCATCAACACTATTTTTGACACATAATCTCCCACGTTCCTTTAATTAATTCCAAAACTCATACGACATCTGCCACCTTCGCTAGATGATACGAGGGGGGTAAGGGGGGGTAAGAGGGGGAGGAGAAGGAGGGGAAAGAGGAGAGGAAGAGGTAAAGATGGATGGGAGGAAAGGGAGAGAGGAAAGAGGTAAGAAGAGGGGGGGAGGGAAGAAAGAGGGAAGAAGTCCTAACCTAACATAATTACCATGACCCCTAACCTAACCAAATCCAACCAAACCCTAACCAATCTACCCTGTAACCTAAGCCTAAGCCTTCCTTAACCTAATCTAACCAAACCCAAACCTCCAATAATAATCCCTGTATCTTAAGACTAACCAATCGACCATGTAACACAACCTAACCTAACCTAACCAAACCCTAACCAACACCAATCTACCCTGTAACCTAACCTAACCAAACCCTAACCAACACCAATCTACCCTGTAACCTAACCTAATCCAAAGGTTTCGTCAGAACAATCAAGGTCCAGCGGCCGGAAATTAATTCAGCCTCTTAAACCTGTACTTAAAATGACGCTCAGAGACGAGATTCTCAAAGGGACTCTTACGGTAAAATTTTTCTCGTAACTGGAGACGTGAGACAAACATCTACCTGGATCTCTTTTAATCAACAGCATAAAATAAGATACATCTAAAAATGGCATAAAAATTAAGTTGAGACTCTACCTTAACTAGATACGTTCTCTTAGCAATGAATTTTAGGAAGAAATAAATGGTATAAGAATCCTCTGAGTCCGAACCCTGAATCCGAATCGGGTGGGAATGAGTTACGGATTCGTACCTTCAATATTTGACTCCTAATAAATCAGTGACGCCGTTCACTTCACTATTTCAACGTCTTCGTACGAGCGTAACTCAACCCCCCGGCTGAAACCCTTCATACTGACCCGCCGCGTACGAACACAACCAAACACACAGAAAATTTACACGATATGACTGTCATTTATATATCGTCTATGGAATTAATTTAGTAATAACTTTTCAGGTACATGTGAAGATACAGGTATATAACAGGTACAGGTACAACAGGTATAATCAAAGTTACAACACAAATCACAACAAAATATAGAGTTACAATCACACAGGACTAACTGGAAATTACCAACCACCTAAGTCAATGCTTGTGGATGACGTGGTGGTTTGGTGGAAAAATGGGGGAAATAACAACAAGCAACAACACTACAACAACAACAACAACACTACAACAACAACAACACTACAACAACAACACTACAACAACAACAACAACAACACTACAACAACTAAAACAACAACAACAACAACAACAAAACAACTACTACGACTTCTAAAACTGGTCAAGAAGATTCACTATAAATATGTAATCTAAAAAATGCGCAGTTTTCACCTTGCGCGGACGGCTATATCACTGTCACACCGGTGCACACGTTAAATATATCCAAGATCAGGTGAACGGGGAGGGGGGGGAGGAGGAGGGGGAGAGACGAGTAGAAATAAGAGGGAGAGGAAAGAGAGGGAGGAGGAAGAAGGAAAAATAGGAGGAGTAGGGAAGAGAAAGGGAGGGAGGAAGAAGGAAGGAGGAATGGGGAAGGAAGAAGGGAGGAGGAATGAGAAAAGAAGAGGGAGGAGGAATGAACGACTAGGAGAGGGAAGAGGGGGAGAGAAGAAAGAGGACAGGGCATAGGGAAAACGAGAGAGAGAGAGAGAGAGAGAGAGAGAGAGAGAGAGAGAGAGAGAATTATTATTATTATTATTACGACAGAAAAAACAACTATTTCGTATTTATCATGTATTTAATCTTTCCCTTTTTATTATACATATTCTTCATCCACTTCTCTTTACTATCAGAGACAACATGGATAACAACAACAGCCACAACAACCACCACCACCACCACAACAACCACCATCACCACAACAGGAGGTAGAGTAAAAAATAAGATAGTACCCCCTAGTAACTCTCCACGCCCCCTACAAAAAAAAATATTACCAGGGATAACTTAACAAAAACACAAGATTTACAGTTACGAACTATTACACGGTGAAAGTATACGTAAAATAAAAAGTGTGAAATACTGAAAGAAAGTTTTGCCACGGGAAAGTTTATGTAAGAGTACTGCACATTCAGGGGAAAAAGTTTGGGAGAGGGAAAGTTAAAAAAAATATATATAGTGATATGTAGGAAAAAGTTATTACAGGGTGAAAATTCTTAAAACTAGTGAGAGAGAAAAAGTATTACAAGATGAAAGATATAAAAATTGTTGAAAGACAAGGCTATTATATGAGAGGCAAAAGTAACTAGCAAAAACTTATAAAACAAAAAGTTACTTGGAGATACTACTCTAAAGGAAGAAAGTATAAAAGATAATAAATAAATAAAAAAGTAAAAAAAAATGGCAAAAAAAAAAACTAATTTACAGAAGGAAAAAGTTGCAGAGAAAATTTGTTGCAAAAAAAAATAAATAAAAAATAATTCTGCACGTAAAAATAATGTGAAAAAAAAATTATTAAAACCGATAACGTCTAATAGGATACAACTTATCCAAAATATATATAATCAACAATAACTGAATTTCGTAATATAAAAATCGTATCCACACAAGAAAAAAAAAACGGGAATTAAAGAGAAAAATAATAATTCTAGAATAATCGGGACGTACAGAGGAAATAATAAGTGGTAAATAAATCACTGAAGACAGAGAGATAAGATAACGTATCAGTGGGTCAAAACTTAATAAAAAAACCCCGACAAACGTTTCACATTACTGGACACATTTTATAATTATCTCCCGGGCCAGCCGACGCTTCCCTTATATCGTTCTGAAGCCATTAATGCCTCCAAATATTGCCTGATTAACCCAACTAATTTGGTAATTAAAATCAATGAACCAACTATCAGCACCAGGGAAACTGCTCCAATTTTATATAAATTTGGTGTAAATAATTAATGGTTTAACTCAATCAGAAACAGTCAAAGAAACACAATTCTATATATATTTTAGGATGAATATAAATGTAAATAATTATATTACTAAACAAACTATTTTTTTTAGAGTTTTTAAAATAGTTGTAATACATTATCTAATAGACAGGTTAATCGAGAGATATACAAGTAGCGAGGGAGAACTGGTAGGTATTAATCACATAAGACATACATACAGACAGACAGACACAGACATACAGACAGACAGACAGACACAATATAATCCCATCACTGGCTGTTATCCCGGGCAGGTTTTTGTTAACCTAACGTAGAGCCACTCTCCGACAGATGGCTTCCTCAACTTCCCTCAAAAATTGGTCCCAAGACATTACAGGATTTCAATCGCCATTTCTCCACAGACTAAAACACAACACTGAGGAGAAAAATCGTTGTTGAGTTGTATGGAAATGAAACAAAAACGAGACTTGGAGGAAGTAATGATTTTCGACTGTAATGGTGAAAGACTGAAGCGTAATAGATTTTCTCGTGACTAAAATACAATGTTAAAGGAAAATGGATAATTGGTAAGGAAAGAAAATGATAAGAGGTAAATAAATGATAATGAACAAGAAGGAAGGAAGGAAGGAAGGAAGGAAGGAAGGAAGGAGGGAATAAAAATATGATGATTATTAGTAAATAAATTATATTAAAATTTAAAACTATAAATAAACCATAAAGTAAATAAAAATCTAATATCAGAGACTTAGCAAATTATGAAAATTAAAAAAAGTAAAAGATTAGAAGGGAATTACCGGGACTCAGCAATACTATCCCAGGGTTGTATAAAATTAAATGTGAAAAATAATAAAATACAAATAACTTCCAAGTATTAAATGAGTCTTGGTCGTAATGCTCCAAACACTCACATAAAATTATCTTCGAAGGCTTACAGAGCCTCAGACAGAAAATAAATAAGAAAGCAAGAAAGAAGCTAAGTGAAATAAATAAAAAAATAAATAAATAAAATGTGGTACGTCAACAAAATCTATGCAGGTGAGAAATATGAAAAAGAACTTGCCCCGTAAAGCCAAAGGAGCGTATCAAGACCCTCACCCCACAGTACTCTCAGGCCCTTCCTAGTACCCCACAAGTAAAGAAACACCGGCTCCTCCTCCGTCAGTTTAATAGAACATACTGGAGCATTTAAAGCACTTTAAGCGAACATCCAACAACACTTCACAGCATGTAAAACCATTTACAAAGCAATCAAGACGATCCCCCGGCGCGTAAAGCAATTTGCAAAACAACCAGCAAGATTACCCCACGAGCACGGCAATCTGCAAAAACATTCTGGGGGGTAAAACCTATAGCACCTGAACGAATTTAGTAAACATTCAAGGGAGCGTGTTGAGGTGTTCAAGGATTCTCTCCCTCTAGGACTAGGAACGTCCTGGCGACGTTAAGGATAACAAGAGAAGCGGCCGAGGGATTCAACACCACGTTTTGGGATATCCTTGGAGCTCCTTCAGGCTTTAGTTCGAAGTGCGTTAAGACGTGGTAACCTGAGGCTCCCCACGATGACCTGTTGAGGTTGTGCTCTACTTCAAGCTTTAACTAAGTGGTCCTCTTCAAGCTGTTTACAAAGTGGTCCCCTTCAAGCTGTTTACAAAGTGATCCCTCTCAAGCTGTTGACGAATTGGTCCCCCTGAGTTTAACCAGTGTCAGGTTGGGCCAAAACACGACTCCACTAACCTGACAACAACATGATGGATTTCCACATGTGCTGACGTCACCAGGGAACACAACGTCTTGCAGTGCCAAAAGAAACCTTGGATGTCTCCTCCAAAGACACCATTATTTTTTTACGTAATTACAGAAGATAACGATTCTTTCCACGTTTCTGGCCACAATCCCTCTCCTTCAGAGGCCACAATCCTTCTCTCACTGGCCACAATCCCTCTCCTTCAGAGGTCACAATCCCTTTCTCAATGGTCACAATCCCTCTCCTTCAGTGGTCACAATCCTTCTCTCACTGGCCACAATCCCTCTCCTTCAGTGGTCACAATCCTTCTCTCACTGGCCACAATCCCTCTCCTTCAGTGGTCACAATCCTTCTCTCACTGGCCACAATCCCTCTCCTTCAGAGGTCACAATCCTTCTCTCACTGGCCACAATCCCTCTCCTTCAGTGGTCACAATCCCTTTCGCACTGGCCACAATCCCTCTCCTTCAGTGGCCACAGTCCTTCTCTCGCTGGCCACAATCCCTCTCCTTCAGTGGTCACAATCCTTCTCTCACTGGCCAAAATCCCTCTCCTTCAGGGTCACACAATCCTTCTCTCACTGGCCACAATCCCTCTCCTTCAGTGGTCACAATCCTTCTCTTACTGGCCACAATCCCTCTCCTTCAGTGGTCACAATCCTTCTCTCACCACAATCCCTCTCCTTCAGTGGTCACAATCCTTCTCTCACTGGCCACAATCCCTCTCCTTCAGTGGTCATAATCCCTTTCGCACTGGCCACAATCCCTCTCCTTCACTGGTCACAATCCCTCTCATTCAGTAGCCACAATCCCTCCCTATGGCAACAATCCCTCTGCTCCCGTGACCATAAACCACCTCTCTGCCTCCCCATGACCAAGTCTTAAACAACTACAATATTCCTGCGGCCTCTGTGACCACCATTAGGATTTCTAGTACCTTTAAGTAACAAGCTCTCTACTCTCCTTTCAATTTATACGCGATAAAAATTGTCTGCTTTATACTACCGCAACGCTCTCTCTCTCTCTCTCTCTCTCTCTCTCTGCCCCAGCTGTTGACTACCAAGAGAGAGAGAGAGAGAGAGGGAGGGAGAGAGAGACTCATCGAGCGAGGTCAGTGCATCGCTGAGTAACACACAATATCGGACTCTTCTGGAGGTGGTTGACAGCGGGCTCTCCACCCCTCACTCCTCCGTCCCCCTCCCTCACTCCTCCCCCCCCTCACTCCTCCCCCTCCCCCCCTCTCCCCCTCTCCTCCACCCCTCCCCCCTCTCCTCCGGCCCCCTCTCCTCCTCCCACGTATGATTCAGATACAGTGACGCTCTTGGTTTATGTGTGGCCAAGTGGAGCCGGCGAATGGAGGAGGAGGGGGAGAGGAAGAGGAGGAAGAGAGGAGGGGGAGAGGAAGAGGAGGAAGAGAGAGGGGGAGAGGAAGAGGAGGGGAAAGAGGGGGAGGCAGCAGGGGGAAGAAAGGAATAGTAGGGGGATGAAATGGAGAGGAAAGGGAGGATAACAGGAGGAGGACGAGGAGGACAAGAGGCGGAAGAGATGGACAAGAGGAGGAAGAGAGGAAGAGGATTTATACACTGTCGTTCCCGGTTTACGCGTGGCCGAAGTGCAACCGGAGAGGAGGAAGAGGAGAGGAAGAGGAGGAAAACGAGGGAGGGAAAAGGAAGATGAGGAGAATAAACGAAAAAAAGAGAGAATAAATATTAAGTTGATCCGAGAGACGAGAGAAGGGAGGAGAAGAGAAGATCAAAATGGGAAAGGAAGAGAAAGATGTGGGGAAAAAAGGAAGAGGAGGAGAGAAAAAGATGTGGAGAAGAAGAGGAGGAGGAGGAGGTGGAGAAGAGGAGAAGAAGAAAACGTAAATCGAAAAGAAAGACGGGATGAATAGGAAGGGTTGTGAAGAAGAGGAGGAGGAGGAGGAGGAGGAGGAGGGATAGATGAAGAAAATTGAACGATTGATAGGAGGCAGAGGGAGACGAAAAGAAGTGGAAGGAGAAATGTGGAGTGAAAATGAAGCAGGAAGAACAAAGAGAGAGAAAGGGAAGGAGGAAGGAAAACGAGAAAAAAAAGGACAGAAGAAAAGGAGAGAGAGAGACAGAGAAAGGGGAAGAGGAAAATAAAAGAGGTAATTGAAGGGTAATTGATGGATAAACGAAGAGAAATGGGGAGTAATAATAATAATAATAACAACGGTATAAATAACAAAACATTAATAATCTAAACACAATTAACAATAACATTAATAATAACAATATTGATAATACCAACAATATCCCCACCAATAACAAGAACAGCAGCAGCAACAAAAACAAAAGAAACAATAACAACAAGAACAATAGTAACACCAGTTATAACAACAATAACAACCATTACAACAACAACAATAATAATAACAACCCCATGACACGTTAGCACAAATGTATCGAGAATGAAGAGTTAGTCAATTCACTTGACATCTGAACGACACAACGAAAACAAAATATCACAAATATTTTCCTCGACTCAATTGTCCGAAACTAATTGAATTTAGTTACTGTTTACACCCGACATAAACAATACCGCTTTCATAAAAAAAAATATAGACAAAAAATAGTACACAAAAAAAATATATTCGGGAAACCACGCAATTGGCCATAACAAAATAAATGTGAGTGGTAGTTTGCCTCCATGTTGGATATAGGCTCAATGGCCCGGGTGTGTGTCGTGTTAGTTGATTATGTATTGACCTCGCCTTCTATCACCTGTGACTATACATACATACACATAGACATAAATTTATACATAGAAGCTCGCACGAACGGAACAGGGCACACACACACACACACACACTGAACGAACACACATACATTCGTGTCTACCATACTAAAACACTCACATTTAACTACACTACAATGACTTTTAACTACATATAAGCAGACTCTAGTGCATTATATCCTACACTACACACTTTATGCCGTCCTATGCCTCTCTGTTATGCATAGTTAACACACTGGCATTATGTGAAGGAATGTGTTATGCCGTCTCGCTGATGGGATTTTTCCGAGTCAACAGAGAAACACGATTCATCTCTGGAATGCGTCTCGTTTTTCCTCCGTGAGAGAGAGAGAGAGAGAGAGAGAGAGAGAGAGAGAGAGAGAGAGAGAGAGATTGAAACGTACATAACTTCAAGTGAGAGCAACTTTGGGTCATCATCTATCTCCTCCTAACTTAACACTATCTAGTCGTATTTACATTTCAACGCCACTTCTTAGTTTCAACGCCATCCTCAAGTTTCAACGCCCTGTCTAACTCAACATCACCCCCAAGTTTCAACCATCCTTAAGTTTCAACGCTCTAAGTTTCAACGCCATTCCCAAATATCAACAACATACTCACGTTTCAACGCCATCCCTGCACGTAATCAGTCACCACAACGCTTACCTGAAACAACAGAAAATAATAAGTTAGTTTTAGACATAAGAATCGTCTATAAATTAAACAAGTCCAGTTAAAGTAAATCACAAAGGAGTTCGGACTTAACATTATGACAACCTCAAAGTATATTTCATTGGACTTGCTCTATTGTTATTAGTTTGGACTTGCACTCCTGTTTTTACCTTGGACTTACCTTACTCTTAGCACTTTGGACTTAACTGTCATTACCTTAGACTTACCTAACTCTTATCATTTTGGACTTACACCACTGTCATAATATTGGATTTATCCTATGGTTATAACGTTGGACTTACCCTACAACTCTGTGTGTGTGTGTGTGTGTGTGTGTGTGTGTGTGTGTGTGTGTATGTGTGTGAGCTAAACAAAACTGTAGATACGGTACTGTTTGTTTACATTTATCTAATTACCTACATGTTACCTGAGGCGACTTTGTTTACATAAGGTGTAGTTTGTCTATAGTCTACCTTTAATTAAGACTGTTTACCTCAACATTACAATACAGGTGGGGGGTTAATTCACCTACCCCACTGTGAGAATTAACAAGATCCATATTTAACCCACTGAAATAAAGTCCTACGCTTATTTCACCATTACTAAAGTCCTATTGTCTTCACCCACTGATAAAACGTCCCATTGTCTTCACTCTACTGGATAAGATAGTCCTATTGTCTTCACTTACTGATAAGAAAGTACCATAATTGTCACCACAATTTAAAAATAAATGTACCACAATTTTCACCCTAAGTTAAAAATAAAAGTACCATAATTTTCACCTTAAGTTAAAAATAAAAGTAACATAATTTTCACCCAAAGTTAAAAATAAAAGTAACAATTTTCACCAGGTCAAAAAAGTACCACCTCACTACAAGATGTCCATGCAGGCGTTTCCATCCCAGTCTGCAAATTAAAAATAGCTCCTGGCTCTTCGTCCCGTCCCGGTAAATAGAAAGGAGTAGTATCCTTCACAAACTGCTCTGGAAACTGGTCCTGCAGAGTACGAGTTCTCCCTCTTAACCCCTTGAGTACGAGGAACTTAACTACATGGGTACGATGACCTATTCCTCAAGTACTCAAGAGATTAAGTCATTGAAATCAAGGGTTAAGTTATTATACTCAAGGGGGATAAGTCATTGTACTCATGGGTAAAGTCATCGTATATACTCAAGGGATTAAATCAAAACAACAACAACAAAATACCTAGATCAAAAAAACACTCCACAACAAAAACCCTACCGAGACGCAACAAACACAAAAATTCTTACCCAGACGCAACAAACACTCCACAAAAACCCTACCCAGACGCAACAAACACAAAAAATCTTACCTAGACGCAACAAAAACCCTACAAAAACAAAAAATCCCTACCCAGACATTAACAAAAACACACCAACAATCACTCCACAAAAACAACAACAAGTAGGACCTGACAAGCTACCGCAGAAGCCGCAGGAAGAACCAACATCACCTGCAGTAGATTAAGAGGTCTTCAACACACTAGGAACCCGGGAAAACGCATGCAAGACTACCACGTTGTATGCGACCAGTTACTACCAGCCACCCAAACAGGCTGTAAGGTAAACTCCATTCCCCAAAGTTCTTTCTTTTTTTTTCAAACTTAAATCTTTAACAACTTTTTTTTTTCATTTCTATCACAGAGTTTCGTTTGTTTAAAGACTCTATCGGGAACTTGAAGATAAAGACTTGTACTTGGTCTTGCTCGTATCTTGGTTTTAATCAATGAAGGTTTGAGCTACGTTTTAATAAGAGTTAATTTATGGACTATAGGATAAAGTAGCAATAATAACACCTTAAAGTAAATACAGCACCACTATCATTAAGTAACACCACGACCATAAAGTAACACCACCACCACAAAGTAACACCACAACCATAAAGTAACACCACCACCATACAGTAACACCAGCAACATCACCATAACTTAACACTACCACCATAAATTAACACCACCAACATGAATTAACACCACCACAAAGTAACACCATCACCATAAAGTATCAACCACACCATAAAAGTACCAAATTTCCAGCATAAATAACAAGACTCATTCCAGAACCCAGAGAGAAGGACTGGAATCCTTCAAGGCAGATCTGAGAGAATTCCTTCGTGTCTCGCCCTAACCAACTCCCATATTCCCGGGGATCGTTTTAACCTGTGAATCTTTTTTACCTGGATGAGAAAATTCCTTTACTTTCACATTTTCTCTTTCATTACTTTGGTTCAAGATCGTTTAAAAAAAAATACTTATTCTCTTCCCTCTGTTGGTCATAATTCTATCATACTTAGGTTCATAATCGTTTTCAGTATATATATTAACTTTGATATTTTGATGCAAAGTATTTTTAAAAATTCTTTAATCTTTAAAATTCTTGTCAAAGTTTTCCGATATTTTGGCTAAAAATGTTTATACTTTGGCCCATAATAGTAAAAGTAGAAATTATATCGCCTTTATACCTGGGTCAAAATTCTCTCTATTACTTCGGCTCAAAATCTTTTAATCTATTTCCTTTGTTACTTTGGTCATAATTCTCTGATAACTTGGTCCAAAATAGTAAAAAAAATACTATATCGACTTTATACTTTGGTCAAAATTCTCTCTCTTACTTCGGTTCAAAATCCTTTAAAAAATCATTCTCTCCCCCAATACCCTGGGTCCAAACTCTTTTAAAATTTATCTTTTCTCTCCATAATTCCTCCTTCTTCCTCTTCCTCCTTCTCATCCTCCTTTCTCTCTCACTTCCAATAATTGATACTTTCTTCACGTAAATTTAATCTTGCTTCCTCCACCTTCCTCCCAATATTCCACCTCTTCTTCCTTTCCTTGTTTCTCCTCCCTCCTCTTCCAATTTCTCCTCCTGTTCTTGTTCTATCTCTTCATGTTCTTCCTCTTCCTCCTCCCTTTCTTCTTCCTTCTTACTTCCTCCTCCTATTCCTTTTCTTCTCCCTTCTTTACTTCTTCCACCTCCTCCTTCAGCACCACCAATACTTCCCCTACTCTTTCTCCTCCTACTCCCCCTCTCCCCCCTCTTCTTCTATTTATCCTCCTCCTCTTCCCCACTTTTATCTATTTTTCTCTGGTTCCCGGAATATCCCACCTGGTCTTCGTGCTATTCGTATTCTCTTAAAATTCCAAATACTTTGACTTTTCATGAATACGACTGCAGGTTCTCGCAGTAACTACAAACTCTCTCTCTCTCCCTCTCCCTCTCTCTCGCTCTCATCACACTTTGCTTCCATTTTCTTTTCATCACCTTTTCTACATAATTCCCCTATTTTTTTCCCGTATTTCTCTCATTCCCTTCCTTCTTAAAACAAAAACAAAACAAAAACACTTACTCTCTCAGACTTCCGCATAAAATGTTAACATCTAAAAAACACAAAACAAATACCTTGCTAGTTTTCCATACACCCCTGTTACTACTTTTTGTGGGGGGAGGGGAAAGGGGGGAGTGAGGGGAAAGTGAGGGAAAGGGGGTAGAGGAAAGAAAAGGGACAGTGAAGAGAAAGGGGGTGAGGAAAGAAGCCATTTTACCGTGGAAGGAAGCCATTGGAGTTTTATTTTAGTCTTGATTTTTTGGGGAGGAAGTTTGCAATTTTTTTGGGGGGGTACTTTTGTATGAGGTGCCACATTTTGAACGGTGCTAATTAATGTGGTGTTATTTCTAGGGTGCTAGTTTAGATGTTCTATTTTTACGGGCTATTTTTGGGTGCTATTATTATGGGATCTATATGATTTTGCTAAAGAAGTTATTTAATTCGAGGGGCTAATTTCCAAGAGGTATTTTTGTTGGCTATTATTAAGGTAACTATTTGCATTTTGTTGACTAATTCTTAAGGTATTTTAGGTAATTTTAATGGCGTTATTTTCCCTATGAACGTATTTTTTTTTCCTTCTATTTTTTCCGATATATATTTTTAATTCACTTCATTTCCTTTCCCCAAAACATTATCTTTTTTTTTTCTTATTTAATCCTTTCGTTCAACTTTCTCAAACTTTGTTATCTGTTCTCTTGGGAAATCTTCTTATCTCTCTCTCTCTTTCTTTCTTTCTTCATTATTACTCATCCTTTCCTTTTCCTTTACTATTTTCTCTCTCTCTCTCTCTCTCTCTCTCTCTCTCTCTCTTTCTCTCTCTCTCTCTCTTTTACAACCCCTTTCTTCATCTCCACTTAAGTCTTTTCCTCTCTCATTCTCCTCTTCATTCCTCCTCCTTTCATTCTTTGCCTCTTCCCTTAACTCCACCACCTCTTCCTCTTACATTCTCTTATTCTTCCTCCTTCATCACTAATTTCCTCTCATTGTCTTCTACATTCCTTTCCTTCTCGGATTCTCTTCCTTCTTCCCCCTCCATCACTAATCCTCTTCTTTCCACCTCTACCTCTCTCATTCTCTTCTCCCAATCCTCTCTTTCGCTCAACCTTTCCTTCTTCCTCCCATTCGCTTCCTCATCTATCACATATCATCTTTCCTTTCTTTCTCATCTTCTACCTCTTTCTCTCTTCCTCCTCCCATCAATCATTCTCTTCTCTCCACCTCTTCCTTCAACGGTGTTCGATTCTCCCCCCTCCCCCGAAAAAAAAATCGGGTCTTCGTAGTCGCGGTTTGTCGTACGGTACAAGAAGCCTCCCATGGGGTTGTCAATTAAGAAAAACACGGTGAGGGAGTGGCAGGAGGAAGAGGGGAGGAAGAAGGGAGAGGAGGAGGGTGGAGGAAGAGGGGAGGAGGGAGGAAGAGGGGGCAGAAGGGAGAATGAGAGGAGGGAAGGGGGAGGAGGAGAGGGAGAGGATGGGGAGGGGGGGCAGAAGAGGGGAGGACGAACGGGAGGAAGGTAGAGGGGAGAAAGAGGGAAGTACGGAAGAGGAGGAAGTGACAGAAGGGAGAGTGGGAAGATGGGGAGAGAATGTAAGATGTCTGAACGTGGGGAGAGGCGAAGAAGGGAAGGGGGTGGAAAGAGTAAGATAAATGAAGGAGAAGGGAGAGATCGGGGAACAGGAGAGAAGGGAATAAGAGAGAGAGTGAGACAGAAAGAAGAAGACCAGTGAGAATGAAGATGGAAGAAAGAAATAGGGAATAACGCAAATAAAGATACGAGAATTAGAAGAAAAGTGCAAGAAAAATTTATACATTGGTCTTGCTAAATTTACAAGTCCAAATCCGGAAAAATATTGAATTTGCTTATTTATAAACGTAATATTTGAAAGTCCATATTTAATTATATATTGTATTTACTCAACATTTAAAGCACATTAAGAGCTATACAATGGACTTGCTAGATTAAAAGTCCAAATCCGTATTAATATTGGACTTACGACATCAACAAAATTTTACAAATCCACGTTTAATCATTTATCGTAATTGCTAAATAAAAAATCAGGACTTGTTGGATTTAAAGTCTGAGAAAAATAAAATATTTGACTAGCCAAATCAAAGGTCCAGATTGTCAATTTCTAAACATGAAACTTGTGTAAATTTAAGTTCAACTATATATTGGACTTACGGAAAAAAAATCCAACTATATATTGGACTTACGAAAAAAAAGTCCAACTATATATTGGACTTACGGAAAAAAGTCCAACTATATATTGGACTTACGGAAAAAAAGTCCAACTATATATTGGACTTACTGGATTAAAAGTCCAAGGAGATTATTAGAGAAGTAATCCACCAACAGCTCACAGGTGGCTTAATCCAGCTGGCTGATTAATTTCTGATTAGATATTCACGACCGAGTTTCTGAAGGGAAGATTACGAGCTCTTAGTGGAACCCCCTTAGAGATTCTGGAGCCCCTAGTGACGTAGAGAAGGGATGCGTGAAGCCCTTAGTGACGTAGAGAAAGGGTACGTGGAGCCCTTAGTGACGTAGAGAAAGGGTGCGTGAAGCCCTTAGTGACGTAGAGAAAGGGTACGTGGAGCCCTTAGTGACGTAGAGAAAGGGTACGTGAAGCCCTTAGTGACGTAGAGAAGGGGTATGCGGAGCCCTTAGAAGTGGAGAAGGGATAAGTATAGAGCCCTTTTCTCTTCCTCTCTTCCCTCTTCTCTATCTTCTTCCTCCTCCTCCTCCTCTCTCTATCTCCTACCCAAATGAATCTCTTTAGTCCCTGCTCCCCTAGCCCCTTCCTGATCCCTCCTATCCCCTTCTCCCATTTCTAATTCCCCTCACCCCTTCCTAAACCCCTCTTCCCTTTCTAAACTTCCCCCCATCACCTTCCCAATCCATTTTCTACCCTCTCTAATCCCCCATCCCTCTTCAATCCCTCCTCTTCCCTCTTCTATCCCACAAGACCCTCCTCCTCCTCCTCCTATCCCCTCCTGTCTCTTCACCTGGATTACCTGTCCAATTTAGCGGACAATTGAAAAGGCTCGAACTTAACTGAGAAATTGAAGATATCAGCCGAAGAAAATTACAAAGTCAAATTACAGCGTCTCTCTCCTCTTGTCTTCTTCCCCCGTGTCTGTCTTCCTGTTAGTTATCAACGACTTGTCTTTATTTTAGTTATTTTATTTTCTGGGGGTAATTAATTTTTTTTCTTAAAATTGTTTTATTTGCAGTTTTTTTTATTTTAATCACTTTTTATTTGTCTGTTTTTTTTCTTGTTTTTTTCTTTTTCTTATTTGTCTTTGTTCATTTTTGTCTTTTATGTCTCTTTTTAGCTTCTGTATCTCCTTTATTGTGTCTCTTTTCCTCTTCTCCCTCTCTCTCTTTCTCTCTCTCTCTTCCTCTTTTCTATATTCTTCTCTCTTTTCCCCTTCTGTCTTTTTTCCTCTTTTCAATCTACCTTTCATCTCTCTTCCTCTTTATCTTCTACTGTCTTCCTTCCTCTTTTGTAGCGTTATCCATTTATTTCTTTAATCCCCGAAAAACACCAAAAACTTTTCGCGTGCCAAGAATGTTCTCATCATCTCTCCCTTCCTCGCCAAATAGTAAGTCACCCAACGCCAAAATAAATAAGTCACCCAACGCCAAAATAAATAAGTCACCCAACGCCAAAATATATAAGTCACCCTACGCCAACATTACGCAATTCACCTACGCCCAAAATTTTAACTTTACAATCGCCAACATATTTTACGCATCCTTCGCCAAACTGAGTCACCCTACGCCAACACCTCTCATTCACCAACGCCATCCAAAATAATTATCAACATACGCAAAAAAAAAAACGCAATATGTAATTTTATCTACGCTATTCTACGGATAACAGATTTATTTACGCATAAGAATATATCACTTTACGCATAAAAAACCCTCTCGTCCTACGCTTAAAAAAACACTGATCAACACATCAATAAAGCGACCCGAAAAAAAAGTATTATATCATACGATCAAAAAAAGTAATAATTCTAGAGTAAAAAAGTATATTTACGCAAATTATTAAAAAAAATATATACATGTCACTGCTCATATTTTTTTTTATTCGGAGTCCAAAACATATAAAAGTAGATTTACCTTTGATTAAAAAAAGTATATAATTTTACACAAAAAGGAATAATTAAAAAAAAAATATATATATATACGTTAAAATGTTAAAATACATAAAGTCATTAAAAAAAAGTCTAGCTGGACAAAAAAAATAGTCACCCTAATTAAAAATAAATACATACAAAACACATAAGTATAGAACCTCCTGTAAGTTTCCCGGCTTAACATAAAAGGTTTCCACCCCCTGACACACCTACCACTCTCACCCACCTGTTCACTCTCCCGTAAACTTTCTTTAATAAGTAATTGACTATATGGACCAACTTTCACACCCCTTAACCTCCCGTATACCCATTAACCCTTTGAGGACGATGGTTTTTAACCCTTTGAGGACGATGGTTTTAACCCTCCAGGACTCAAAGGGTTAACCTAGCCCTTAAAGATGGTGGTTCCCCTTAAATCTTACACACATAAACATACACACGCACAGACATATACACACATACAGAAATACACACACACACACATATATACAGTACGGTACATATAGTATTTTATATAATACATTACACATACATATTAAAGTAATTAGCAACCATTCACGGTGATTTAGCACAATCTGTAAACGTTAACTCTCTCTCTCTCTCTCTCTCTCTCTCTATTCTTATCTCCTATCCCGTTACCCACACTCTTTTTTTCTCTCCTCCTCCTCCTCTCCTATTCCCTTCTACCCCACTCCCCTCCCCTGCCCTCTTCCCTTCCCCAGTTCACCCCTTCCACTCCACCTCCTGCCCCCCTCCTTCTTCCCCTTTCTCTCCACCCCACTCCACCTTCTCCCTGCCTCCCCCCCCTACCCACACCACTCACTCCACCTCTCCTATCAGCGATGCAAGTCTGGTATGCACAACGTTCCGCTCACAGCCCATAAAAGTTAGGTTATAAAGTCAATCGTGCTAAGCCGTGTTCACCGCGCCGCTAAATTATAAAACACGGCCGAAAATTGAGGGAAATCAGGACCCAATCTGGCTACAAATTGGTCGGGGTCCAGGAGACTGTGTTTGGTTGTTTATGTCCTCTGTGTGTGTGTGTGTGTGTGTGTGTGTGTGTGTGTGTGTGTGTGTGTGTGTGTGTGTATCACCTTACAGAATCAAAAGAGCTGATTCGGGAAATGCCAACACAGGTACACAGATTCAGGTATACAGTACAGGTTCAGTGACCTTAAAGCTATCCTGAACGCTCACCCACTAACCCACCCAAACATCCACCCACTAACCCACCCAAACATCCACCCACTAACCCACCCAAACTCCCATTTACTCACTTAAGATTCCAACACACACCTAGACAGTTACCCACACATACACACACATACACATACACACACACACACACACACACACACACACACACACACACACACACACACACACACACCATAAAATTTGTCATAACACAATACACAAAAATCACTGTCAATACCTAGAGTGCCAATATGTAGAGTGCCAATAGGTAGAGTGCCGCCTCTGTCGCTTTAATAGTCTGGTAACTTGATGAACTATGACCCTGAGACATCTTTAATAGTATTACCTGCTAGTAAACAGCCTGCACCTATCTCCCTCATTCTCCCTCACTACTTCTCTCTCCCTCCTTCATTCTCACTGACATCCTGCCCTCCTCTCTTTCCCTCCCTCATTCTTGCCTCTCTCACTCTGTCTCCCTCATCTCCATATTAAACTACATATTCCTAGTAATGGTAACACGAGAGCAGGATGATCTACCTCGTTTTCTCAAATAGGATGAACTAGATTGTTTTGCCATATAGGATGAAGTAGAGTGTTTTATTAAATAGGATGAACTAGAGTGTTTTATTAAATAGGATGAACTAGAGTGTTTTATTAAATAGGATGAACTAGAGTGTTTTATCAAGTAGGATGAACTAGAGCGTTTTATTAAATAGGATGAACTACCAGGGTGTTTATTATGCTCCAAAATTAACATGTTCATTGACTCGAGAAATTAACAGGTAAAGGATAATAATGCTGTTTACTAGTTGGTTCACACACACACACACACACACACACACACACACGTACAATAAGAAAGGCAAACACAAACACAACAAACACACACCTACAAAACAAACACACACACACACGGAAAAGAGGTAACTCAGCCAACCTCCAACATCATTAATATTCACCTTTGTGTCCTTCCCTCTCATTTAATTCTTCCCTCAACATCATAAGTCAGGATTAACCCAACCCTAGGATTATTACCCCCGGCCAGGATGAGGAGGAGGAGAGGGGGAAGAAGAAGGCGGGGGGAAGAGGAGGGGGGGTAAGGGGGAGTTGGGGAGGAGATGGCGGAAGAGGGAGGAAGGGAGGAGGAGGGCGTAAGAGGAAGGAAGGGAGGAGTAAGAGGGAAATGGGGGGGTTAGATTGGAGGATGAAGGGGAGTAAAGGGAGGTGAAAGAGGAAAGGGGTAAGGGGAGTTGGGGAGGAGGCGAGGGAGAAGGCGGAGGAAGAAAGGGAAAGAGAAGGGGTATAGTGGGAAAGAAGAGGACAGGAAACGGGAGAGGGAAGAGGGAGAGGAAAAGGAAAATGTGGGAGAAGAGGAGGAGATGGAAGGGGGAAGAAGAATAATAGGAGATAGAGATGGTAGGGAGAAGAAGAGGAGGATAAGATGGAAGGGGGAAGAAGAGGAAGAGATAGAAAGGGGAGGAGGAGGAGTAAATGAGAGAGGAAAAGGGGAAGGAGGAGAGGCAAGAGGGAAGAGGTACGGGAATGGTATGGGGTGAATCACAGTGCTACTAAATGCATTGTGGAAAAAAAAAATAATATTCTTGTAACTCCTTCAGATAAACATGACGAATGAACACAATTTCATTTTCTAATTTCATAATGATCGGCGATTTGATTGGCACACCTTAACAACACAAGACAGGACGAGGTGTGTGTGTGTGTGTGTGTGTGTGTGTGTGTGTGTGTGTGTGTGTGTGTGTGTGTGTGTCCTCAGGTAAGACTACTGTACACATCACCTGTTATCAATATTTTGAGCATACGTATCCGGCTCTCTGTATAATGGTAGACGTGACTGTTGGTGTGACTGGGTATGACTAGACGTGACTGGACGTGACTGGGTATGACTGGACGTGACTGGGTATGACTGGACGTGACTGGGTGTGACTGGACGTGACTGGGTGTGACTGGACGTGACTGTTGGTGTGACTGGTATTGCCTCCAGAACGAGTACTGACTTAACCGGACGTTCATAAAATCACCCGAAATCAGCAAATCCGAAGTCATAATCTTTTACGAGAGATGTAATTTGTGAGTCAAATCTTAGGACAATATTATTTTTCACAGGAAGAAGGAAAACGTTGGAATTTGGGAAAGGAGGAAAAAGTAAGAAATGGATGATGAGGTTAAATAATGAGGAAATGTAGGATAATGTTGATAAATTAGAACAAATGGATAATGAATGATAAGTGAATATTCTGGAGAGGGGGAAAAAGAAAGGAATATTAGGAGGAGGAGGAAGATTAGGAGGAGGAGGAAGATTAGGAGAAGGAGGAAGAAGAGGAGAAGGAGCAAGAAGAGATGGAGAAAAAAGAGGAAAAGAAGAGAAGAAACATGAAGAAGGGGAACAGTAAGAAGAGGAAAGGAAGAGGTAAAAAGATGGAAAAGAAGAAAAAGAAAAAAGTCGAGGAGGAAAATGAAGCGTAGTGGTATAAAGAACACCAACACTAACAAACAGCAACACCAACAAGACAGAACAAGGAATAGCTCTACCAATAAGCAATGCAATTTCAAGTCGAGAACTTCTGTATATCTGGCGACACTGACAGCTGAAGACGCCAATATAACCAACAAGAGAAACTTTTCACAAAACAATGCATAATCAACAAGATCCATGCAAGGCAAAAGGCCCACAAAATGCATTATTTATGTCGTGGGACTTTCTGTGGTTGAGACAATAGGTTGAGATGGACTTGGTGCTGTAGCCATTGGAGAATTGTGGTAGATAGACGCCTGGCTCATGTCCTCCAGGAGTTTGGTTCATTGATCATGCGGGTGAATTTAGATAATTCTCGCCACTCGGAGAAGTTTGTGTGTGTAGTGTCTCAGTGTCGTGTGTGTAGTGTCTCAGTGTCGTGTGTGTAGTGTCTCAGTGTCGTGTGTGTGTCTCAGTGTCGTGTGTGTGTCTCAGTACAGTGTCGTGTGTGTCTCAGTACAGTGTCGTGTGTGTGTCTCAGTACAGTGTCGTGTGTGTCTCAGTACAGTGCCGTGTATGTCTTCTTTTTTTTATGTCTGGTCTGGTGTAGGAATTTATGTATGTCGTTTACAAGTCATTTGGGAACAAGTGGGAGGCTGTGGTGGAGGGAGATCTGAGGGGGAGGGGGAGGGGGCTTGGGGAGAAGAGGGGAGGGCTGGTGATGAGACCCCCCGCCCCTTCCCTCAAGGTACCCCAAGAGTGAGACCGTCAGAAAACTTTGATGACTAAAACCTCAGCAAACATAGGCGACTCCCTCAAGACTTTTCCACTTGTAACCCGAAGATATGAGAACCATCAAGTCCCCAGCCAGAAGTCTTATTACAATCATGGACCAGCCAGAAGTCTTATTACAGACCGTCACGGGATACCCACAAGTTTTATAACATGCAAGGGTCAGCCACAAGTCTTAATACAAACAGTCAAGGGCCAGAGAGAAGTCTTATTACAGCCATAGACCAGCCAGAAGTGTTATTACAGTCAGTTACCGGATAGCCATAAGTATTATTAATCAGTCACGGGAAAGCCAGCCAGAAATCTTATTATAGACACCAGACACCAGACTTATTACAGAGTCACGAACCAGCCAGACTCCTTATTACAGAGACACAGTCCAGGTAGAAGTCTTTTTAGCCACAGGAGAACCAGGAGTCTTATCATTAACAACTATCGACAAATTTCCCCAAAGAAAAAAGTATCCCTCATGACAACAAATAAATAAATAAATAAATTAATTAATAAAAAAATAAAAAAATACGTGTTTACAAAAATTCGGTCTGAGGACAACAACAATATAATGTACAATAGTTCAAGAGTAAAAACACCACAACAAACAAACAAACAAACAAACAAACAAACAAAGAGACAGTAGTAATCACATCTAAAGTATTGTAATTGAACAACTTGACTTAACGACCAATACACCTAATTATGATCTACGGGGCAGGAGGGGGAGGGAGGCGAGGGAGAGGGAGGAGGGAGGGAGAGGGAGGGAGAGGGAGAGGAATATATTCAACCGTGGATAGATGGATAGATAGATAGATAGATAGATAGATAAATAGACATGGATGTAGGTGATGAATGGATAGAGAGACAGATACAGACATGGACATAGATAGACAAAGAGACAGATAGATACATCGATAGACAGACAGACAGACAGATATGGATGTAGGTGATGAATGGATAGACAGATACAGACAGGCAGATAGACAGATAAATAGACAGCTAAGGAGAATAGTCTGTGGCTGACTCACCACCCTCGTGTTACACCAATTAAAAGGTCCAATTAAAGGGTGAAAAATGCTGTATGTGGACATTGAACTTTTTTTTTTTTTTAATAAATTACTTTGATGAAAAATATTTGCTAAAGAAAAGGGAAAGAAAATAACCGGTGAATGAGGTGATTGCGTGTGATTTAATGAGAAACTGAGCATTACCTGTAATTTCCTCTCCCCTAGCTTATTCACCTAAAAATTAACCTCCCATTTCACCTAAAAATTAACCAATCTAACCTATCCTAACGTAACCTAACGTAACCTAACCAAACGTAACGTAACGTAACCTAACCTAACCAAACGTAACGTAACGTAACCTAACGTAACCTAACCTAACCTAACCAAACCTAACGTAAACTAACCTATGCTGTTAGGGGATAGAGGTATAATTTTCCTGTAATCCTAAATTTTAAAACTATTTCGAAATTTTGGGATTTAATGACAAGTTTTGTAAACATAAATGAAATACCTTATACTTTTAAATACCATTTTTTACATAAACCAGGTTATTTAATGGGAATCTTTTAAATAAACATGGTGATTTAATACCAATTTTACAAAAAACCTGGTAAATTAAGGTAAAAAATACACACAAACACCAAACACTTCACACAAAACGAACATGAAAATAAGGAGAGGAAAAAAATCGGCAAAATCTGAAACATAAATCCGTCATGGGAGGGATACATCGGACGCCAAATTTAGAACTAGCGTGATTTAAGACCAGGACAGGAGGCACATTGACGCTTTTACCTGTGTCAGCTGTGAGAGATTACTACAGTATTTTGTCAGTACAGTACACGTATAATTCACCTCTAACCACACACACACACACACACACACATTCAAATCACCATGGATAGGGGATAGGCTCAGACGTGCCTACTAATGTTAACCATGGTAGTGGTGGTGATATTGGTGGTGTTGGTGGTGGTGATGGTAGTGTTGGTGGTGAAGGTGGTTAGAGAGGATGGTGAAAGATTGATAAACTACTAGTCCTCTTCCACCACTATTACCACCATTACCACCATCATCACCACCACTACCACCATCAACACTCCCACCACCACTAACACCATCACTACCACCACCCCCTCCCATCACCACCATCACCACCACTGGCACCGTTTTCACATTTTATTAAATTTTCTGTTCGGAGGAATTTTTCAGTCTGTATAAATTATCATAATCATTTTAGAGGAGTAACGGAGAGACCTATAATTTACAGTGTATGTATGTATGTATGTATGTGAGAGAGAACGAGAGAGAGAGAGAGGCCAGTCATTCTCGTCTCTCACCTCTTTATCTCTCTCTCTCTCTCCCAATTATTTCTTCCTACATCTACCTTTCTCTCTCCATACTCTTCCGTCTCTCTCCTTTCTCCCATCTCTGTCTCTCGCTCTCTCTCGGTATGCTGGAGGAGGCAAAAGTGTTTGTCTGTCTGTGTCTGTCTGTCTCACACACAGGGACTAGAGTGGACCCACATCAAGTCTACACGTGTCTAACTTTGTCTAACTTCTACACTCTCCCTCTCGGCTAACTCCTCTCCCTCTGGCTACTGCTTCCTTCTCTCTCCCTTTGACTAACTCTCCCTCTGATTAACTCTCCCTTTAACTAATTCTCACTTTTCACTCTCTTCGCTCTCTCTCTCTCTCTCTCTCTCTCTCTCTCTCTCTCTCTCTCTCTCTCTCTATTCTCTGTTTTAACTTTTGCCCCTCTCACTCCTTCCCTCTTCTTCTTTCTCTCCCCTCCCTCTCCCTCCTATATTGACAATACCTTTGCAACCCCCTCTAACATTTGTCTCTCTCTCTCTCTCTCTCTCTCTCTCTCTCTTTCTCTCTCTCTCTCTCTCTCTCTCTCTCTCTCTAAGAGGCCAGGAGCCATAGGGAGGAAGATGCCAGGAGGTAGACATAGAACCCAAGAGCCACAAGAAAGTAGAGGCCGAGGAGCCACCGGGAGGTAAAGAGCCGGTGGTCAGTGATTTGCAGTAGGGGTTCGTTTGCTTTAAGCCGGCAGGATGAAGGCCAAATATTTGTCCTCAACCAACCGGCCGCTGAGAATTTAATTGATGAAGAGTTTTCTGACGGTCGAGATGAGTTGATGGTCGGAGGAAATGGGTGGATGTGGATGGGTGGATGAGAGAAGGTGGAGATGGGTGGATGGGGAAGGTGGAGATGGGTGGATGGGGAAGGTGGAGATGGTTGGATGGGGAAATGGGAATGGGTGGATAAGGGAAGTGGAGATGGGTGAATAAGGGAAGGTGGAGATGGGTGGATGGGGAATGGATGTGGGTGGATGAGGAGAGGGTGGAGATGGTGGATGGAAATGGGGATGGGTGGATGAGAGAGGTGGGGAGATGGGTGGATGGGGAAATGGGGATGGGTGGATAGGGAGGTGGAGATGGGTGGATAGGGGAAGGTGGAGTGGTGGATGAAATGTGGATGGTGGATGAGAGAAGGTGGAGATGGGTGGATGGAAATGGGGATGGGTGGATGAGAGAAGGTGGAGATGGGTGGATGGGGAAATGGGGATGGGTGGATAAGGGAAGTGGAGATGGGTGAATAAGGGAAGAGTGGAGATGGGTGGATGGAAGGTGGAGATGGGTGGATGGGGAAGGTGGAGATGGGTGGATGGGGAAGGTGGAGATGGGTGGATGGGGAAGGTGGAGATGGGTGGATGGGATGTGGGAGATGGGTGATTATGTGGATGGGTGGAGTATGGAGATGGGTGAATGGGTTTGTGGAGGAAGAATGTGGAGATGGGTGGATGAATTGATGGCCGGAAGAACAGGTAGATGGAATGATGAGAGGTAAAAATGAGATGATGAGTCGCTAGGAAATAAGGTAATGGGTGGATGGAGTAGAACTTAAAGATACACAAATTGATGGGGAGAATAGAAGACGAGCTAAACAAAATGGGTGTGTAAGTTGAAGAATTGAAACGACACATAATCGGGAGGGGAGTTGTGGGGAGGGTTGAGGAGTTGACAGGAGGGGACGGTTGAGGAGATGACGGGAAAAAATTGAAGACAGAATCATTCAAATCCACCGGCATGACACACACATCCCCCCCACACACATCCCCACACACCTACCACAACCCCCTACCACAACCCCCTACCCACACATCTACCCCACACACCACCACCATTCCCTCTCACACACCTACCACCCCCAACCCCTCTCACACACACCACCTACTCACCTCTCACCATACACCTTCAGCGACTCTATCACACTTATCAACCCGTCAGCTCTGTCAATTTCCACGAACTCAATTGTATGCATAGTTGAAGAAGCAGATGAAACCTTAGACCCCAACGATTGGAAACTTTCACAGCCACCAAAGAAAAAAATATACACATTTCCGTATGAATTTCCACCCGGTTTGTGTGTGTGTGTGTGTGTGTGTGTGTGTGTGTGTGTGTGTGTTAGAAATTCCGTTATAGAGATGGTCCACAGAAATGTACAAGCTCTTAACCTTCTCAGGGCCCCAGTGAACACACAACCCTGAAGGACATATGGGGGCCCAAAAGGACATACGGGGACCCAAAAAGGATAGGGGAAGTCCGAAGGACACACAAGACAAAGAAAGAGACATGGAACACCGAAGGATGGGGCGGAGGTGGTCACTGCGTCATCACTGCCTGGCTGAAGCCATCGTCAATATTGGCTCAGCAGTCCACAACACGCCAGCCGTGTGTGTGTGTGTGTGTGTGTGTGTGTGTGTGTGTGTGTGTGTGTGTGTGTGTGTGTGTGTGTGTGTGTGTGTGTCAGAAAGGCAGAAAGATTAATGAACAACTAAAAATTAGATAAAAAACACCACCACACCAACACAACATCAGACACACTACCTAAAACCACGAACGTACACAAAAGTCTAATGAAATCCAACAACTATTCCTCTAATAATTCGTACGGACACCTAACGGACGGACTGACGGACAGGGGTACTATGCCCCAACACTAACAGACTGGAGGGGAGACTGAGAGGGGGTGGGGGGAAACTGAGAGGATTGGGGTGATGGAGATGGGGGTGGGGAAGATGGGATGGGGTGGGAGATTGAGAGGTTGGGAGTGATGGAGATGGGGTGGGGAGATTGAGAGAGGGTTGGGGTGATGGAGATGGGTGGGAGATTGAGAGGTTGAATCGGCCTTGTCAGTTCATCCGTTCCACATATTTATATTTGGGTTTTAAGTAAACCCAAACGGTAGTTCCTTTGTTTTATTATAAAGGTTGTAGATATAATTCCTGAGTGTATATCAACCGTAAGTCTCACTGTTAGGATGAATGAGAAAGGACGGCGTTTATGTATGATAAACGTTTGGTCGTCCTTTCGATATGAGTTGAGGAGCTACTGAGCTTAGGGCATCGCGTGCTTACAGAATGCTGGTTTAGGTCTCGCCCTCTTGGGTAAGTTGCCCGCTCGTGTCAATCTCATGTCTTATCATAGACAGTGAGTTACAGGTGGTGAATCGAATATAATATCAGATGTTTGACCATTTATTATACGTTCTGTTGGAGACAGGCTTTACAGGGTTGGGGTGATTGAGAGGGTTGGGAGTGGAGATGGGGTGGGAGATTGAGAGGTTGGGGTGAAGGAGATGGATGGGGAGTTGAGATGGGTTGGGAGATTGAGGTTGGGATGAGGGGATGGGGTGGGGATTGAGAGGGGTTAGGGTGATTGAGATGGGGTGGGGAGTTAAGGGGGTTGGGTGATGGAGATGGGGTGGGGAGATTGAGAGGGTTGGGGATTGATTGAGGGGGTGGGGAGATTAGAGGGATTAGGGTGATTGAGAGGGGGTTGGGGAGATTGAGTGGGGGTTGGGGAGTGAGAGGGGGTGGGTGGAAGTGGAAAAGTAGAGCAGTAGTTAGGTATGCCAAGATCTATGTCATCTATGGATTATCGTGATTCAATGTTACTATAAGGAACAGATTGTATGTCACTACTCGAGACGTCACCACTCAGAACGTCCCCACTCAGGAATGTCACCACTCAGGAATGTCACCACTCCAGGAACGTCACCACTCAGGAATGTCACCACTAAGTAAAATCACCAGAAATGTCACCACTCAGGAACGTCCTCAGAAATGTCACCATCTCTCAAATGTCACCACTCAGGAATGTCACCACTCCAGGAACGTCACCACTCAGCTATCATCACTCAGGAACGTCACCACCCCAGGAACGTCCAGCAAGACACCACTCAAGATGTCACCACTCCAGGAACGTCACCATCGGAACGTCACCACTCAGGAACGTCACCACTCAGGAACGTCACCTCAGACCCGTCACCCATCAAACAAGTCACCAAACCTCAGCAACGAGTACAGACAAAGACCAAGGTTCCACAAGGAGGCGCCTCAAGTGACCTCTGACCTCAACCACCCGGGAGGAAACACATCATTAGGAGGTTTAATGACCTTACAAAGACGCTTCTAGACTGCCTTAATGTTACACTCATAAATCAGGATTCTCAAATGTAAGTCAGGATATTATTGGTCTCGTAAGTGGAGATGTGAGAACCTAACCTAACAAACCCAACCAAACCCAACCTAACCTAACCTACCAAGATCACTTAAGGTACGAGGTAAAGGTGGATTCTTAAAGGTTCTTGGCAATAAGTGAAGAAGTGGGGTTTATTTGTAACACACACACACACACACACACACACACACACACACACACACACACCACTTGTATCATGGTGACAACTGACTAAGCCACACCCCAGGAGAAGGGTGTCAGGTGTTGAGGTTGTGGAGAGGCAGCCACAGGTGAGTCTCTAAGGGGTCTCTCCCACCGTGCATAATACAGGTGTGTCTGGACCCCCCATCCCTCCTCCTTCCTCTCTGCCCTCTCCTCCTCAATCTCCTCCTTCCTTCTCAACTTTTCCTCCTCCACCACAATCCTCCTGACCCCTTACTTCAACCCACCTACCTCTCTCCTCCTCTTCATGTATTTTCCCCCCTCCCATTCCTCTCAGATGTGTTTCTCAAACAACAAATATATGAAGATAATTATAAAGATATCAATTGACGCAGCATCAAGATATCAAGGCAGATGGGAGTAAGATCAGTAAGATGATATTAAGATACCACGTTAAATGGTGATTAAGATATCAAGTCAGATGGGAATATGATCAAAGTAGATGATATTAAGATACCACGTTAAATGGTATTAAGATATCAAGCCAGATGGTGGGCGATCTTGTAACCAAGTAAGGTAAATATACGTGTGTGTTTATATCGGAGGTGAGGGAGGAGAGGAAGGGGAGGGGAGAGGCAGGAGGAGGCAGGGAGGAGGCAGGAGGGAGAGGGCAGGGGAGGGGGAGGGCAGGGAGGGAGGCAGGGGGAGGAGGCAGGGGAGGGGAGGGAGGGGAGGCAGGGAGGAGGCAGGAGGGAGGCAGGGGAGGAGGCAGGGGGAGGAGGCAGGGGAGAGGCAGGGGATGGGAGAGGCAATGAGAAAGGGGAAGGACGGGGTGGGGAGCAACTAGGAAAGGGAAATGAGGGAGACAATGATGGGAGGAAGCAAAACAATATGTGAGAGATACAGTGAAAGGAGAGTCAAGGAAGAAAGAGACATCGAGGTGAGGACAGTGATGGAGCGTGAGGAGACTGAAGGAGAGACATCGAGGTTTGAGACAGTGTGGGGGGCTGCAGTGAGGGAGAGTGAGGGGAGGGGCGAGGTGTGTGCGTGGCACTAACAGTATTTCAAGTGGTCGCTCAATTTTCCTCTTATCAGAGACTTCCGGCAGTGCTTCCCTTTGGCTTGCTGTGTCTTGAAGGAATGAGGGGAAGAGCTGGTGTTGAGGGAAGGAGGTAGGAGGAGGAAAGGTTGGGGAGAAAGTGGGGAGGAAGGTTGAAAAGGAGTAAGGAGACTGAGGGGAGAGGAAATAATGGGAATAATGGAGAAGAGGAGAAGGTAGAGTAGTGAGGGGGGAAAGGGGGGGGTAGGGGGAAACATGTGAAGAAGGAAATAGTGAGATTAAATGGTTTAAGGAAAGAGTAATACAAC
>NW_024722159.1:0-11618 GCF_018991925.1 Homarus americanus
AATTATCTGATAACATACAGTATGTCACTATACTGATAACTGCTGGTGTGATTTTCATAGTTATACAATAGTAGCATAGCAGGTGGACAATATCAGTCTGTCACTACACTGGTGGCATAAAAGTTTTGAATACCAGTTTATGCCGCTATACAATGATGACAACAGTGGGATATTAAAAGATCTCTGCTGTATAGTGTAGTCTGTGTGTGTGCATTGTTTCACTGGGTTTGAGAGGGTGGAGGAGATTCAGTGCAACATTGTAACGCTGTTGCGCCAGGCTGGGTTCAATGTAGTAGACCAGGAAAACATGACTGAACTTCTCAACAGTCACATTGAGGAGCTTAGCAATGAGGACCTCATGAACCTGGAACAGCAGTGAGCAATGGAAGAGAAGGAAACCGAACATCCAAACCCGATCCAGAGGTGAAACGTTTGGTGCAGAAAGATAATTAATCATAAATCAGTTTTGCAGAGACCGCAAAAGTGAAAGAGGGCACATCAAACGCCCAATGCCAAGTTCTTGAAACCACCTATGACTTAACAACTGTAGAAAAGGTACTGTACTGGGTTAAAAGGCAGAAGTACAGTACAGTAGGGTCGGGATATATAGCGAGATAGGGTCCAACGATGTTCTCTATATACTAAATCGCGATATATAATTACATGTAATCAATGGGGAAAATATGGTTAGGTTCTGGAGGCCCAAAAAGTGACTAAACAAGTTAATTTTCTTTCTAACTAAAGCACCAATGAACACTAGACTCGGGAACTCTATGTTTGTCTTTGATACCCCCAAAATGTTCTACACTACGGAGGGTATACGCAAACACTTGTTATCTTGAAAATAGGTTCTTATTCTCGTACGGGAGATATACAGAGGAAACAAATAGACAGTGGGCATCCACACCATAAGGACTAGCGATCTCAACTCTCTGTATCACTCTGCGCTGGCATGTACAGATGCCAGCATTCACAAGCTGAATACATAATATGTAAATATGATAATTCACATACATAACATGGTGCATAATAAATGGAAATATTACATAGGATTAATACATGTTCTGTAATACTTTACTATACATAATTAATAGAGTAATATAAGAATACACAGCTTAAGGTACTACTTCGTGTCCATATTATACAGGAACAACAGGCTATTTCAATACAGTATCAAGGAACACCCAACTTGGCAGCTGATGCACCATCCTGGGAACACCAGACTCGACAGTAGACACCACACTGCCACCCTCCCTTAACAATCCCACACCTACATATACGAACACCCAAAATATTAGTTACAGTATTAAATCTTTTCCATTAAGCTTTCCATTATCTTCGCTTCACTTTTCATGTCACTAGCAACCCTTACACTCGCTTTAGAGGTCGTAATCTGCAGCAGTTTGCTGCTTTCTCGTCACTCACTCAGAAAAACTCAGCGGGCGAGCGTGAATGCGTGAGTGAGCAGCCACAGTGAAGCCTATCGTGAGCAAATAACACATTTGCTTGCCATGGCGGTACATTTGAAATATTTCGTGCCCAATTTCCCTCGCGAAATAAAAAATTATCGCTCTATATAGGAAAATGTCGATAATTTTGGTAGCCGCAATATAAAAAAAATCGTTAGATAAAGTCGCGATATATCCCGACCCTACTGTATATACAGTATTTTGTCCTGACAGGATCCTTTCTTTTCACCCTTTCCTCAGCTTCTTTCATATTAGATCACCCCATTATGATTTGCCACATCTTATTTCTATATATTTTTCAGTCCTTCATATGAACTACAGTCAACCCTCGTTAATTCGGACTAATAGGGGGGGAGGGTGTCCGTTTTAGCCGATTGTCCGAATTAACCGATTTAGGGGTTAATATTGCATTATATTTCAAAGTCATTGTTTTTCGTCACAATTTTATCCCACTTTCCACTGTAATACGTACGTAATTTCAGCAAAAATATTACATTTCCGTGAATGCATTATATCAAGCACAGTATGAATAGAATACCATTGTAATATAACAGTATTTTAACCAAAAACTATTAAAAAAACGAGTAACTTCTCTTGAACATCGGAAGGTTAGGTAAAATCTTTTGTTTTCGTTATGTATTTTATCCTATTTTACATTAAAAAACATCACGTTTCAGCAAAACTACTATTTATTTCCGAGAATATATTCATTCGGGCGCAGTTTAGGTAAAATATACATGTGATGTAACAGTTTTTTAACTGAAAACGATTCGAAAAACACGTACCCTCTAGCCCTGTTGAAGGAGAGGATAGGGAGAAGCTGTTTGGTGCTGCAGACGATGACAAGGAAAATGATTTGGATGGATTTTAATGAAAATATTCAGAAATATGGTATCGTAGTATTTATTCAAGTCAATTAGGATAGAATATTATTGTAATACAACAGTTTTTTAACGGAAAACCAATCGAAAAGCGATTACGGTAACATCTTTTGAACGAAAGAAAGCGAAAGTCATTGTTTTCGTCACGATTTTATCCCACTTTCCACTGTAATACATACGTCATTTCAGCAAAAATATTACATTTCCGTGAATGCATTATATCAAGCACAGTATGAATAGAATACCATTGTAATATAACAGTATTTTAACCAAAAACTATTAAAAAAACGAGTAACTTCTCTTGAACATCTGAAGGTTAGGTAAAATCTTTTGTTTTCGTCATGTATTTTATCCTATTTTACATTAAAATACATCACGTTTCAGCAAAACTACTATTTATTTCTGAGAATATATTCATTCAGGCACAGTTAAGGTAAAATATACATGTGATGTAACAGTTTTTTAACTGAAAACGATTCGAAAAACACGTGTACCGTCTAGCTGATACTCAACAGCTGGTGGTGTGTCATGCGTCGTTGTAAACAATAGGAGGTTGAAGTAGATTACCGGGTATTATATTAAGTGTGAAATATCGAAAAGGTTTTTATTACCTGTATTTTTTGTAGATCAATGAGAACTGTGATACCGTATATGATATGATAAGTTAGCCTGTGCTAAGAACTTCAACTTAGACTACAGAAAACACGTTGTAAGGTAATTTAGTCTATTGTAAGTTGGTGAGCTTCATTTGCTGAAGGAACTGCACAACTTTTCATTACTAATTGGTACAAATTTTACATTTCCATTGTTTACTGGCAGTAAATGGTAAATATTTTTCATGTCTGAAGCTAAAAGTTGCATCCCCCCCCACACTAGTGGTGGAGATGTTACATTTGACCAAAAAGATGCTGGTGTTTTATCCCAGCAGTGGGTGGACCAGAATTTTAGCTTAAGGTCCGCGTAGGTAATATTCCTACAAATCTTTATAAAAAAAAAAAAAAAAGTTCGTTCAGATTTTGTCCGAATTATCCGAAATCCGGATTAAAGGGGTCCGAATTAACAAGGGTCGACTGTACTGTCATGTTCATTTCTGAAGCCGAATTCTACCAGATCTAACTCCATCACAGTTAGACCAATATCTTTAATATTCACAAGTATCAACAACTGCCATAACAACAGCTTTATAACACAATGAATTCAGAGCTACAATGCCATCACTTCAAGTATCTCAAAGGGTATGCAATTATAATAAATTAATTTTACATCATTGTGCTGTACAGGGTATATGATGATTATTACCAGATGTTGCTACAGGTAGTTTATTAGATGGACAATATTCAATGAGCAATATTCTCACTTATACTGACAACCATGGCACCATTTTATAACCAAAAGCAGTGACCTCTACAATGGGCAGACATATGAATTCAGTCCAAAGTGTCAAAAGTTTTAAAATGCAACTAGAAGATTTGTAATATCCTTATTTTCATCTATTCCAAATTATAAGACACAAGTTAAATTATGTTAAGCAACAAAAAAATAATTACTACTGTATTATACTTTGTGTGCAGCAGACAAATAAAATAAAACGTTTACACACCTGTAAAACCCGGAATACACTCGCATACAAAACCTCCAGCAGTTTCATAGGTAAAGTTGGAGAATATGTCTAATTCATAAAGGGTCAAGTTGCTGCGCTCCAGACAAGTAGCACCGTTAAGACATGGATAACTTGCACATTCTTGAATGTCCTCCTCACAGTCCTTCCCTAGAATAAAAACATGCAAATGATAATATCTGTACTGCAATAAGGTGGTCAAAGCTTTTAATAATAGATACTTAATTCAACATACACTGCTACAATATCAATCAGCACTCAAGTACAAGTCTGACTATAGAATATTATGAACTACAGTACAGTAGTTAAAGTTTTAAAAACACCCCTGTATGTAGAGCATGTAACAAATAATGGTGTAAAAAAATACTGAACAACCACTAGACTTCAATCTGCAGTTGTTTGCTGGTAGCTTGTGTTAATGTAAGTAATCAGCAATTATTACAAGCGATACATTAGTTTCCTCATACAAGAAAGTCTTCATTAACTAAACACCTTTTAACCAGATAACTCCACAAACCAGATCTGGGAAAGCCATCTAGGTAATTTTTTCTCCGAGATGTAGCCATGTTTCTGCTTACTGTGAAAAAAATAGTCTGTTATACTGAATTCATGATTCCCAGAATGTGCCTGAATTCATACAGGTACTCAAGCATTTTCTTGTGGCTTTATCTTTGACCGTGGCCAGAAAATATGTGGTGTTGATTTCCTGGGATTTGAGACATGCTGTACCTGTTTTGTTTCTTCCCACTGTGACTTGAATATCTTACGCCAGTTTCTTCATCTCCAGTTGTTGTGATCACATATTCAAGAGACAGCAATATTTTTACCTTTGTGTTTTTAATTCTCTATATGAAATTACAGTACAGTACTACTAAACCATGTCTAAGATGCCAGCCAAGCCTTCAGGAAGGAACAATGAGAAACAATATAGGTAACCATGAGAGAAAAACTTTAAATAATAGATACTAGAGACAGACCAGTGTATAAAAGCCTGTATCCCAGCACAGTAAATCCTCTGTTTACGTCATTTCTGATTCTGTTATTTTGTTTAATTACAGCTGTTGTGTATTAGGGATCACATTCCAATTAAAATTGTTTCAAATTAACAGTTTCTTTTAAAATTCAAATTTGCACACTGCCATTATACTTTGAGCAATTTTCTACAAATAATTTCCTCTGCCACCTCTGGTGAGTGTTAAATAAGACTGGTTGTACATTGATTAATCTAGTCAAGGAAGACTAAATTGTAGATAAGAAGATAATGTTTAGTTTATCCATCAGTCTATCTATAATAACACCTCAAACATGTGAAATCTCAGTGTTAGCTTAACTTGTGGATCTTGTCTGCATTATGAAAAAAAGGGAGTGAGAGAGATATATTGTACTTTGGAAGTACAGGAATAAATAACAGGGGAAAAAGACAAAAAACAAAGAATGGCAAGGTTTGAAGGATGTTATTACTAAATCAATGCTAGTTGCAACTCCCATGTAACTTAAAACAAAAAATCAACATACTCTCTCAAAGAACATTACAAAAAAAATTGAGAAAGGAGACAAACCTGCATAACCATTATAGCAGAGGCATTCGTAATCCTTTACAAGGTCGGAACAAGTTGATCCGTGCTGGCAGGGAGATGACTCACAGTCATCAATATTTATCTCACACTGTGGTCCTTTGAAGCCGGTGTCACTACAGTTACATGTGTACTGGTTGATGCCATCAGTGCACACACCCTCATTCATACAAGGGTCGGACTAGAATGTAACAGGTGAGCATACTCTTTATTACAACATCCTCAAAACGTGTGAAAAACAATGATAACGTAAGAATTCAAATTATTTACAATAAAAGAATTACTGCGGACAAGAGTAAGAATGAAAAAATAAAAAAATAAAACAAGGAAATTTTTTTCCATCATGCTTGCTAGTGAGAACTTAAGTGAGGGCATATATCAATGATGCAAACTCTGAGTGTGTAAAGTGATATTGTACTATAAACTTACTGCAATATCCAACGTGTGATTATAATATTGTACCAGAATCCAAAAGACAAACAAAATGCTAATTATGAAACAAAAAATAAAATGCATACCTCACACTCATCAATATTGGTGGAGCAAAGCTTGTCAGTAAAGCCAGGCAGGCACTCACAAGTGAAGGTGGCAATACCGTCATAGCAGGTAGCATTATTTTGACAGGGGGCACTTGCACACTCATCAATGTCAATATCACAGTCAGTGCCAGTAAAGCCAGGTTGACACACACACTCATAACCATTAATTCTGTTGATGCAAGTACCACTATTGCGACAAGGTCGAGAAAGGCACTCGTCAAATTCCAGGTTGCAGTGATCACCAGAAAATCCAGGGCGACAGTAACATTGGTATGATCCATTGGTGTTCTCACAGATACCATTAACACAAGGACGTAACAACTCACACTCATTTACATCCTCCTCACAGTTATGTCCTGCAAAAAAAAAATAAATAAATAAAAATGTAAATAAACATTTTTATAAGATAAATAAATAAAAGTGAGAATTAAGCAGGATTAACTTGAAGCTACTCACTATGAAAGCTTCACCACTTGTTCAACACCTTTCCTCCATTAATACAAAACCAAATGTTTCCAACAAAGAAATTTAGTGCTCAGAATTTAATAGAAAAAGTTCAATTCACATAAAAAAAAAATGGGTCTATTTTAAAATGACAATGCTGTACAGTATATATTATGAGAAACACTACAAGCTACTTCAAATGACAATAACAGTGTCAATTGAATACTGACAGGCAAACAAACTACTGGAGCTCCATATAAATGACAATAACATGAAATAAGAGTAAAACAAGGATTCTTGGGTTCCCAGAAGCACAGATCCATTCTACTGTATTCATGGAAAGTGAAAGTAGGTCCAGCAGACCTGATAGACTGTGTCCAAGAAACATATGTGATAGCATGATACTGTATTGTTTATGAAACCAGTGTGAATACAGAAAGATAATGTTATTATGTGAATAAAAAGTTATTAGCACAGATTTTGTTTTGCTTGTTGAGGGAACAGATAATTACCACAATACTCGAAGAAACTCCAAATAAAAAAAAAAAAAAAAATAACAAATAAATAAATAAAGAAATAAAAATTCCAGGTACTGTGATCATTCAATAAATTATCATCCTTTACCTGTGTAACCTGGAGGACAGACACAGCTATAGTTTGCCATTCCATCATGACATTCTCCTCCATTGAGACAAGGATTACTCTCACACTCATCTATATTGATGGAGCAGTTTTCCCCCGTGAAGCCTTCTGGACAGCGGCACTCATAACTGTTCACCATGTCGTAGCAAACTTTACCATCAGAACACGTCACATCAAAACAATCATTGATATTGTTACTGCAGTACAATCCTTCAAAACCTGAAAATAGAATTGAAACATTACACAGTGATGGACTGTGGTTTATCTGTATAAATTGTTACAAAACTCTACAGAGAATAACAGAAAATTGTCTTATCGATCAGTATCAATCTGTCATTCCTACATTCAGGGGTTAGTGAGACAAGCACGGCTTACTTCATTATCTTTGACTGACAATCATCTCTACACTATCAAATATTCCAACCAACTCAGAAATAAGATGCATTATTAATATAAGTTTACTTACAATGTACTTATAGAAGTAGATAGAAAATTAGCATTGATACAGGAGACTTAAGAGCTAATTTTATGTTGATAAGAAAAGTTTCCTCTATGTATAATACAGCTAGAAATCAACTAATGTTCTAGTTTAAGACTTAATATTTCATATTGTTAAAACTGTCATAACATATTATATATATATATATATATATATATAAATATATATATATATATATATATATATATATATATATATATATATATATATATATATATATATATATATATATATATATATATATATATATATATATATATATATATATATATATATATATATATATATATATATATATATATATATATATATATATATCATACAATGAATACAGTACAGTTACAACAAACACCCACACACATGATCCATACCTTCACTCTTAACACACTTCTAACAGATAGTATCAATACCACAGGACGGACGTGACACAATAGCTCTTAGTAACCTCCATCCCCACCCCCTCAAACGCTGCTCATGATTATATATGCTGTGGTTATCAGCATACCTGATCACACACACACCCACAGTAAACTCTTTCTGCACACACACACACACACACACATATATATATATATATATATATATATATATATATATATATATATATATATATATATATATATATATATATATATATATATATATATATATATATATATATATACAGATAGATAGATAGACAGATAGATAGTATTTAATAAGGAACTTGCTGAGCTCCTCATTATTTCTTTTAGTGTACTGTACTGTACTGTATATAACGAGCTCACCTGGAATGCATTCACAGTAAAAGTCTTGAGGTCCTAGAGAGGGGATACAGGAGGCAGAGTTCTGACATGGGTTTGAAGCACAAGCATCATACTCCTCTTCACAGATGATGCCCATGTAATCCTCTCCACACTCACACACATAATTGTTTACACCATCAGAACATGTCCCTCCATTAAGGCACGGATTTGATTCACATTCATCTATGTCTGTCTGGCACGTCTCTCCTGCCATGTGAAGAAACAAGTTTGAAAATATCGAGTGTTATTAGCTTTGGACTTCAAAGCAGTCATCTTTAAGCCTCAGAAATATCACAAATACATTCCAAGGAACTGAGAGGCAGACTTAGAAATTAGTGTTTCGAAAAAGCCGAGACAAAACATAAGAGAACAGGAAGATTTACAAAAGATTCTCTAATTAGCAACTTCTAGCACTAAAAGGATGAGAGTGTTAATGCCATTGGCATTCTTGCTAAAAATTCTGTCAGTGAATGTCCTTTAATTGCAAGCCTTACCTTTAGTCTCTCCTGATGATTTTATGGAAACGGGGATCTATTCATTAAGGTTTAACCTTTAAAGAAGATTCACAGTGAACACATTATAACAAATACCCAAAGGAAACAATTGCACTCTTGAGGGAACATTGTGAAATATACATAATAAAAGCACTCAATAGTAATATTATTAAAACTGAGAAGAAAAAAGACTGCAGCAGAACACAAACCACTTAGCTACATCAGTACTTACGTAAAGTTTATTTTCTTTAAGGAAATAAGTACTTAGCTTACCCTAGGTTACATAAAATGCCAAATGTAAGTTTACCAGTAAATCCTGGAGGACAAGTACAGTCAAAGCCATTGACTCGGTCCTTACAAGAGGCACCATTAAGGCACGGGGATGAGGCACATTCATCTATTTCTTCATCACAGTTCTTCCCAGACCATCCAGCCTCACACTCACATTCATAGTCACCAATCTGAAACATTTAAACTTGTCATTACTCACCATCGCCATCACCCCCATTTTACAACCATTTTCCACATTTGCCATCAGGCAAATTTGAAGCAAAATTTACAGCTGGATGCTCTTCCAATGGCCAACCTGCTTTTACAGTGGGAAATGGACATTACATGTGAAACTTTCAAGTGCCCTCTTAGCAGGCAAGGCAGGGTCAACACTCCCTAATGGTTTAGAATATGTATTTAAACAAATAATTTAAGAACACCACTTTCATTAAATGTATGAAGACAAGAAGGAATTTATGAGCAAAGCATATTAATTTCTAAAAGTGTCATATTATGAGCGATACAAGGAACTTAAGATGGTGGACTAACTATATATTCACTGGCATTAATGAAGTATGTCAAACTATCAGGTGATGAAGTTTGAGAGAAAACTGTACACATGACAACCTACTGCAAATTTGGGAAAAAATGCTGTACTCTTTTCTTGTCTTATCTATGAAACCACACTCGGTTTTCCCCCCAGGAAACTCCTTTAGAGAGGGTGGTTGTGATAAGAACTTGCCTCTTCTGTCTTCTATAGTTCCTTGTTCATTCCAAAAGTGCAGTTTCATAAATATATGAGAATACTATTTTTGTTCAAGTCAGAATGCGACGCACAGCATGTTACCTAGGTGTGTTAATTCCTAGCAACTGATGAAGGTCTTAGGGGTAAAGCAGTCATGGTAAAATTAACACAACAACTTACGGTATTGTAGTCCTGAGACAAAATGATTTGGCAGCATGAAAAGCATTGGTTGAAATTATAAAAAGCATTCAGGAATTAAATAAAAATATATATATAATAAGTACATAAAGGTGTTCAACAGAAATAGTATTCACCAATAAAAAATCTGCTTTGAAATAGGATAAGCTATTGACAGTGTTCTAAATGGATGGTTATGATTTAGATCAAAGGTTAAAAAAAATAAATAAATATAAAATCTTTGGTCATGCTTTTATCCAAATTGTTTATGTTGTTGCGAGTCTTTTTAGGTATGAATTAAGCAGCAAATTTGCATAAGACTCCCTTGTTTCTGCTGTCCAAAGAAAATATAAATGTCTTCCTTGTAAAGACTTATAACAGCCATTTTCATCTTCTGCAAGTTACTATCTTTTAATACCTTCCTAAATTAATATACTTGATAAGCATATATTACACAAGAACTCTCTCTTACCCTGCAAGTGCCTTATGAATCAATGTTTCCTTTTTATGACACAAACATCATATATTTTGACAGTATTTGCCATTAACTATTGAATGAAAATATGTTCATCAGATTATGGCAATTCTAAGCATAAACACAAGCATTCAGTACACTCTCAATCTGGTTATTTTCCCAGTAGCCTTCCTCATTATGCCTCAGTGTTCAGTATTTCAATATTTTACAAATTGTATATCATTTTTCCTGACAATAATTACTATAAACAACTGAAAATTTGCTTACCAGATCATGGCAATTTTGGTAATGAACACAAACATTAAGGGCACACTCATCACGGTTATCTTCACAATAGTCTCCCTCAAAACCTGGTAGACACTGACATGAATAAGAGTTTATTCCATCCTCACAAGTTCCTCCATTCTGGCAAGGATCCGATAAGCAGTCATCAATGTTGGTTTCACAGTTGCTTCCTGTTTGATGAATAAATTTAAATATTTTTCAATGAATTGTACAGTAATGCAAAAAAATAGGCAGTTATGTAGTTATCTTATCCCAGTACAGTTCATGTACAGTACGTGCCAACACTAAAAGAGAACAGACTGACTGCCCAACCTGTTAGTAAGCTGACAATTGAAGAGGATAGCTAAGTACTGCATTATCTTATCTGTGAAATCTCTGTGGGTGTGGCCACAATAAAAGACCCCCAGGTTGACTTATCACTACAGTCATAGCTATATCAAATATTTATTTTTTTATAAATACAATTAATCTCATTATCTCGAGTCATCTGCACTTCTACCTTTCTAGTCATGAAGTGATCATTACTGTAAGGCTAATAAATGTCTCAAAACAAGACAAATGCCTTGATTCACACAATAAGAATTCACCTGTAAATCCTGGAGCACAAATGCAGGTAAATGAATTGTCTTGGTCATAACACAAGGCTCCATTTTGACACGGAGATGATTCACATTCATCAGTCTCAAGACAGTTTGGTGGGGTACCTGGAAGATATTTGTAT
>NW_024722160.1:0-4412 GCF_018991925.1 Homarus americanus
TATCACGGCGGCCAAAATAGTGAGATTGAGAGGCAGAAGACATTGGCGAGGATCAAGACGCTGGCCTTAGAGAAATAGCAAACCAGATGATCAGATCTAACTGCACTCTTCTTCTGCTATCCTCGGTGCCGGGCAGCGCCACCGAGCCAACCCTCCCTTATCCGCCTCTCTGCCCCCAACCCCAGCGAGGCAGCCCACATTGCTAAGGACCAACGTTGGCGAATCTCCTTATCCGCCTCCTCTCTTGCCCCAGCCAGAAGACATATGAGAACCCACTGGCTACAGAAACAGCAAACCAGATGACCAGATCAAACTGCACCTTGCTATCCCGGTACGCAGCGCCAACCAAGCAAATCTCCCCCCTATCCTCTTGCCCCAGCGAGGCAGCCGACATTGGCCAGGGACCAACACGCTGTCCTTAGAGAAACAGCAAACCAGATGATCAGATCAAACTGCACCTCTCCCTATCCTCGGTGCCTGCAGCACCACCTGCCAATCTCCTCCCTCATCCGCTCCTCCCACTTACCCAGCTCCAGCGAGGCAGCCGACATTGGGCGAGGGACCGCACCGCTAAACCCTCCCTTATCCGCCTTCTTCTAACACGCAAAGACATTGGCCCATCTCCTCTTTCTCTATGTGGGACCAAGCGAGCCTATCGTCCCCAAAATATTGTTAGGTTGTATTTCACGGTGGAACCGCCATCATCGTTGTTAGGCGATGGGAACCCAACGCAGGCTTTGACGAGTTTTGGCTACAAACCCCTTTAGTATACTCGCTCCCAGACTGCCCCCGGTCAAGGAACCATGAGCGTTGTCATGCACATAGGCAGCCGCATGCCTGAATAGTAACGAATCCGGTCAAGAGACGGCTGCAGCACGAAGCCAGCACAGACGCGAAGACGGGTGACCAGCCAACGCAAGTCCGCCAAGGGCAGACAGCAAGGCGAAGGAGCCCTGCCGACTGAAAGGCCGCAGCAATATGCTGTGACGGAAAACTAGTAGGGTAGGCATGTGCAGAGAGAGAGAGAGAGACGAGTAAATAATGTCCAAACGGAAGAGAGACCCTGCAAGTACTGATAGAGCGCCAGCCCACCGCCAAAGCCCGCCCACCGCCATTCCGATCCAAAGAGACCAAAATCTCTTGAGAGGCGCCGGCGAATGGATATTTCACACCGAATATGTGTGAAGGCACCTCTCCTCAATATAGTGAAATAGAACAATCCAGGACGGACGATAGGACACCCGACCGCACCTAGAGAGGATGTTGGTTAAAACCGGACTGTTCGCAGACAGCCGAATAACCCGGTTCCGGACTAATTGGTGGATGCAACATCATGATGCTGCTGCTGCTGCTGTCGCGGAAACCGCAGTGGCGACGTGTGCGCCGAGAGAGAGTAATAATGTTCAATAGGGAGAGCGACCTGGCTAGTGTAATTGATAGATCGCGAGCCTACTCGCCATTAGCCCGCTCCACTGCCATTCCTCTGACCCAATGAGACTATTCTCTCTCTCGCTCTCCTTCTGCTCCAGCCATTGCAGGGCAGGGAGAGGAAATCGACGGCAATTTTGGTTGTTGTTTTTGAATGTCGCGTTTTGCTTCGCAGAGGCGCCGAAGCGCTCCGCTGGGGGGCGGAAGATATTTCACATCGAATATGTGTGTGAAGGCACCCTCTCCCCTTAATATAGTGAAATAGTGCAATCCAGCATACAAGAGCGGACGATAGGACAGTCACCGTACCGCACCTCGAGAGTGGAAGTTGTTTGATCGTTTGTTAGGCAAGGTTAAAACCTGACTGTTCGCGAACAGCCGAATAACCCGGTTCCGGACTTACAATAGACGCAACATCATGATGCTGTTGCTGTCGCGGAAACCGTGGTGGCGACGTGCGCGCCGAGAGAGTAATAATGTTCAATTGGGAGACAGACCTGGCTAGTGAAATTCATAGATCGCGCTCCACTGCCATTCCTCTGACCCCATGAGACTATTTTCTCTCTCTCTTCTTCTGCTGCTGCTGCTGCTCCAGCCATTGCAGGGCAGGGAAGGGAAAGCGACGGCAACTTTGGTTGTTGTTTTTGAATGTCAAGGCTTGCTTCAAGAGGCGCCGAAGGCCCGCTGGGGGGCGGAAGATATTCCACACGAATAGGTGTGAAGGCACCTCTCCTTAATATAGTGAAATAGTGCAATCCAGCATACAAGAGCGGACGATAGGACAGTCACCGTACCGCACCTCGAGAGTGGAAGTTGTTTGATCGTTTGTTAGGCAAGGTTAAAACCTGACTGTTCGCGAACAGCCGAATAACCCGGTTCCGGACTTACAATAGACGCAACATCATGATGCTGCTGCTGTCGCGGAAACCGTGGTGGCGACGTGCGCGCCGAGAGAGTAATAATGTTCAATTGGGGAGACAGACCTGGCTAGTGAAATTCATAGATCGCACTCCACTGCCATTCCTCTGACCCCATGAGACTATTTTTCTCTTCTTCTATAAGCTGCTGTTCCAGCCATTGCATAGCAGGGAAGGAAAGCGACGGCAACTTTGGTTGTTGTTTTTGAATGTCACATTGATTTCAAGAGAGGCGCTGAAGGCCCGCTGGGGGGCGAGAAGATATTCCACACCGAATAGGTGTGTGAAGGCACCTCTCCCCTTAATATAGTGAAATAGTGCAATCCAGCATACAAGAGCGACGATAGGACACACCGCATCAAGACCTCGAGAGTGGAAGTTATTTGATCGTTTGTTAGGCAAGGTTAAAACCCACTGTTCGCGAACAGCCGAATAACCCGGTTCCGGATTCTTACAATAGACGCAACATCATGATGCCTGCTGTCCTGAAACCGTGGTGGCGACGCAGTGAGAGAGTAATAATAATTAATAGACAGACTCTAGTGAAATTATAGATCGCGCCCACTGCCATTCTCTGACCATGAGACTATTTTCTCTTCTTCATTGCCCAGCCATTGCAGGGCAAAGGAAAGCGACGCAATTATTGTTGTTTTGAATACATTACACCAGAGAGGGTACTAAGGCCGAAGATATTTCACACCAAATATGCTAAGGCACCTCAATATAGTGAAATAAATCGAACATATATATGGACGTTTATCACCGTCTCCCCACTCGTGTGTGCAGACTCGGATCATTTTGTAAAGTATGCTCAATCATTGATTTTGACGGCTCCCATTCTGAGTTTCTGTAGTATACATAACGACTTCATTGATTTTTGACCGTCCCTATCGGTGTGCAAGTTTTGTATGTTATCAACCGACTTTGATTGATTTTTTGGATTGTTCCATTCGAAAGTTTTAGTATATTAAATCGACCTCGATTGATTCTTGACGTTCTATCTGGTGTGTTTCAGTATGCTATTAAATCGACTGATTGACTTTCACTGTCTCATTCGTGCAAGTTTCTTGTATGCTATTAAATCGACTTCGATTGACTTTCACTGTCTCCATTCGTGTGCTTGTTTTTGAATGCCAGAGAGAGGGTGCCGAAGCGCCCGCTAGGGCGGAATATCTACCACGAATAGGTGTGAAGGCACCTCTCCTTAATATAGTGAAATAGTGCAATCTGAAGGCTACAAGGGGCGACGATAGGACAAAGTCACCGTATCAAGACCTCGAGAGTGGAGGTTGCTTGACCGCTTATGAAAGTTTAAAACTGACTGTTCGCGACAGCGTAATAACCCGTTCCGACTTATTGGTAGACGCAACATCGCGATGCTGTCACGGAAACCGGTGGCGACAGCGCCGAGGAGAGAGGTAATACGTTCAACAGGGAAGACAGACCTGGCTAGTGAAATTCAGCAGATCGTGCCCACTGCCATTCCTCTGACCCCACGAGACTATTTTCTCTCTCTCCTTCTGCTGCCATTGCAGGGCAGGAAGGGAAAGCGACCGCAATTTGGTTGTTGTTTATGAATGTCATGAGCCAGAGAGGCGCAAAGCGCCCGTAGGCGAAAGATATTTCATTACCGAATATAAAAGAGGCACCTTCCTTAATATAGTGAACAGTGCAATCGAATATACATATGACGTTTTCATCACTGTCTCCCACCGGTGTGTGCAGATTCTCGGATCATTTTGTATAGTATGCTCTTAAATCAACCACCGATTGATTCTTTGGACGGTCTCCCATGCGGGTGTGGAACCTCTGGTATGTCATATAATATGACCGAGGTGCCTCTACCTCTTATGTATAGTGAAATATTGCATCCAGTGTCACAAGGGCGGACGCTTTCATCACTGTCTCCCACTGGTGGTGCACATTCTCGATCATTTTGTATAGTATGCTATTAAATCGACCTCGATTGGTTCTGATGGTTTCATCCGTGTAAGTTCTCTGTAGGCCATTAAATCGACCATCGATTGACTTGACGGTCTCCTCATGCGGGTGTGGAACTTCTCTGGT
>NW_024722161.1:0-12156 GCF_018991925.1 Homarus americanus
TACCCCAGTCATGGATAAACAAGGAATAACCCGTCTATGTGTTTACCTGAGCTCAGAACAGAAATTCTGTCAGTGAAATCCTATAATATACCCTCGCTGTGCTGAAATAAATTGTGGATAGAAAGGAAGTAATACATTAGTTACTACCTTCATGTGCAGGCAGGAGCAGCAGCAGTAACAACGGGGTAGTGGACGTGTAAACAAGGTGAGATAGCAACGTCACCAAGATTACCCTGAGTTACCAAACGCGGCAAGCGCAAGAGTGGAAGGGGAGTGAGGGCGCAGCTCTCCAACAGTACCCTGGGTAGATGAAATACGCGCACATCGCCGCCCGACTACTGCAGTACCTCTGGGGAAGCTTGTGCGCCACGGTACCTCCCACCAGTCCTCTATGGCTTCATCTCGTCCCTCTCAGCTAAGAAAGGTCATGATGAAGGAGCGCTGTGAATTCCAGATATGCTTTTCTAAAAGGACTTATTTTTTTACCCAATTAAATTCTTCTGTTCAAATAAAGAAAAAAATGTACAAGAAAACTTATTATTCACTTGAAGTTATAGAACATATTTCAGTACTATCACAGTGATGAGCGACATAATACCAAGTAAAAATATGAAGGCAAGTAAATAATGTAGTGGAGGGAGCAGTACTGGTGGAGGTAATGCTGTCCTTAACAACTGTATGTGATGCTCAGATATACACAAGACTGTTCTTCTGTGGAGTGTAGTGTAGTGTAGAGGGAACCTGTGCGTCTTACAAACAGTTCTTTGTCATTCAGCGAGAATATAATATATGAAGCAGGAATTATCCTCTCCTCTGTGTTTTATAATGGTAAATTAAAAGATAAATCGTGATATATTGGTAAAATCAACAAGACAGCTTTAATAAGTTGCAATTGTTCAAGAAAACAAGTGGTAATCCGAAGTTTCTTTATAAAAGTTCAGTGTGGGGAAACTTCAGCGAGCTGTACGTTTCTAAACTCCAAAGTTAATTGTAAAAAAAAAAAATAAAGATAGTATAAAGAAAATAGTGTAAATTGTAATGTGTTATGCTGTCTCCATATTCAAGACGATTGAATTACGAGAAGCGAATAGCGGAATGTGAAACTTGGTTTTCCAGATCTGTCTCTCGCCTATTGTAGATGATAGTACACACCAGTTACGTGAATAGCCCGTACCCAGGGTGTAGTGAATTGAAAATGAAGTTTCTGTAATGTGGCGATTGTGAGAGAAAATTTAATAACCGAAACAGCCTTTGTCGGCGCTCGAGTGAGCGGCCGCCATCTTGTAGGGATACCATACCTCGCAAGGGCGATGGGAAGCCGATCACAAGAACCCACGAAGGTCGCGTCTCTTTTTTATTTGTTCCCATTCTATTTTTTGTCACCTGTTTTAGTGATAATGAAATATTATTTCCCGGCAGTGGTGGAGCAGCAAGTGGAGAGTGTAGTTAAGGGAATATCGCAGTACTTGGGTGAAAAAAATCTGTACTATACATTGCTAAAAGTGGTGCCTTGGAATAATGCCTTAATCGGAAATGTTAGGCTCAGTGATGTTGTGTAGTGAGTGGAAGCCTGTAAGATAATGGGGCTTGTATTTTTATTTATTATTTATCCATGATGAAAGAAGCTAATGTGAGATGCTTTATATCAACAACACACTGAACAAGACCACCAGAGTCAGCGCTTCACTAGTATTAAGTGTTAACTGTTATATTAATGAAGTGATTAGTGCAGTTTAGGTAATGGTTAATGATTAAAGATTTCTCAAGTAAGTATAACCTGATTTGAGTCGTGGAGGAGGCGGTAAACACCCTCCGCCACACACTTAACCCATGAATACCTCTGGCTTATATTTGTTGACTTTTATTTTCCCTACTTCAATGCAGGCAGTCCTGTCGAAAAAATCATTCGATGAAGAGTTAGAGAAAATATCTTCCCACCTGTCTACAAAAAAAAAAATTCATCAAAACACTGGATATATATCACGCATTCATTTTATATTATCCTTTTTTTATTTAAACAAAAGTACAGTATACAACTGCAGTATACAACTGCCAGGCTGAGAAGCACACCGGCGACTACAGGAGCATTTTTTCTTGATATTTTTCAAATTTAATTTCCGTCATAAGTTTATTTTCCGAAAGAACATACAATGAAAACAAATGTAAGTACTTTTCTTATGAAGAGGGACATTTTTGTGCATAAAAATCAATTGTAAATGTCCAAATGCTTAGCTAATAAATAAAATTATTTTATAGGGAAAACCAAGTTTATTATCAGTGTGCATTTTCGTCATTACGAATTATTCTACATATATAAATAATATCCGTACTCACTCTGAAATGGCAACATCTTATTTTAGAACCAACTTGAATTATACAACAGATTTTATCGAAGTACAAACAGAAAAATAAAATTTCAAATATTTGTGAAAACATATCAACCACTAGAAATTATTTTGTAGTGTAAACAATGGCGCCAGTATTACGGGTAAACCCTATAAATTATAAACATTGTCAACACCACATAGCTAATGCAACACTGTAACTTACCACTTGTAGGATGACCTCGTCTACAAATAGTGTGAAGACTTGGCTAGGAGGCACCGAGTTCTGGGCATGATTCAAGGTCCCTGTGTGCCCACTGACCTTCACGGATAACCTCACTAAGCTTATAACAAACTATCAAACTAACAACTGTTTCACTGTCAATGCCTCGTGACACATTGGATATGACACTGAACATCACCTAGATCAAGCTAATGTGTCAAGCTGTGACATTTTTGGGAGCGATATAAAGTTACGCCAAAGTTCACGGAGTGAGAGCTTTAAGACAAAGCAAATGTTTACTCTCAGTATCACTCAGTTTACACTAAAGTGACTTTTGTCACCACCTCACTGCCAGGTGTGTCTGCCTCATTGTAAACAATCTTACATTACCCCCTGCCCCCTGTGCTGGCAGCAACACCTGACAGAGGTAGATGATGTTGATAATAACGTGGAATGTGTTGTATATTCACACTTCAGTCCACAATACAGGCTCGAACCTCTTGTCCAAACTCAGGTCTTCAGCTAATATATCCAACAGTAATAAAACGAAAACAAAAAAACATTTAATGGCCACACCGCATAACTCCTCTAGGCTTTATAACTCACAGTTACTTACAGACGTGTTGGTTATCAGAGACATCAATATTTTTTTTTTAATAATTTACATCTTCTGAGGTAATAACGATACTAACAAAACTAACAATAAATGTAACTTTCACAATCATTTATATATGATTCTTATCATTATTATATTAGTATTATTATTATATTATTATTATTATCAGTATCATTATTAATTTTTCACCTTGTATTCAACAGTATACACTATACTAAAGCTAGACAAATCCCTGGCCTTGTACAGATATTTTTTCTTTTATGTAATACAGACGCAAGATAAATACACAGTAACTTCAGGAAATAAACAAAGTCATGGACCTCAGTAACATAATGCCCTGTTCTGTGTTGCTGGATGGTCAATGTTTACAGTGTGCAGTACAGACACCTACAGCCAGCACCCAAAACTTTCTATACGCGCCTGATCGAAACTATAAAAGTGAAAGAGGTCTCATGGGCTTTAACTACCCATTAGGAGGCAGGATGACCGGCACTGTACTCAATAACCTTCACTTCTCCAACTGTAGATTTAGGTCCCCATTTGTTACCGGGTGGACTGAGAGTGCTCTAGGATCAAACCAATGATCCTTACTACAGGTGACGAGTACTGTAACAAACTCAGTCGCTGCATACCTATCGAAACGGTAAACATCAAATGAGATATTACAGCGCTGATTAAAGGTTGACGAGCATGTTCCAGCAAGTCAGTGTCAAACGTATACTCGTACAAGCTGAGAGTTATGACGGACGATAAAAAATCTATACTTATACTACTAACGAAAATAAAATAGCATTGTATTTAACCTTTAATATTAACGAGGATCAAACATGTCGAGATTTAACAAGTTATGGACACCGTTCTTTACCCAACAGTCGATGCTGAGAGACAATGGGACAAGCACTGGGTATAGAGTCAGAAACAAAGCTTCAACCAATATCAATGACACCCAAGGGAGGTTGTCTCTGACCCTCGCTCTTCAGGATAAATGAAATCTACCTAGAATATAAAGCTAAATTTATGTTTGCTTGTGCGTTTGTCCACAACACACAACAAAAACAATATTACGATAACTAAACACACACACACAGATTCTAGATCATAAAACACAAACGGGAAAAAAAAATATTATATTAAGCCTCCAAACTGTGCCAGCGATACTTTATGATTACAGCTTGTCTTTACAACAGCTCCAGTGAGGAGTATTAGAAGTAGACAACGTTAACCTGGGAGGGACCACTATATCTTACTGTTTACACGCTCCTCCTATAAGGATGTGTGTGTGTGTGTGTGTGTGTGTGTGTGTGTGTTTAGATAAAAATATACGTGTGTACTGACACGCCTCAGTAATAAAGATATATCTCTGTATATATGTACGCCATATACAAGCCTGTTGGTTTAGTTACAGCCGTGAATCAAAGCAACAAGAGAGAGAGTCAGCTGAACAAAACAAGAGAGGGAGGAAGAGATAATGAACATATTTTCATGAATTAATTGCCAAAGTTCACGAATACTTTCAGACAAAATCATCTACTGATTTTGTCCCTCCCGGTAAACTACGACAAACAGACAGACAGACACACAAAAGTTTATTTACCCAAGATATTTTAATGCAAATTTTCAATCATATAAAGGAAAATATAAATTAAAATATACAGTGAGAACGTTTAGGTATGTGGCGATGGTGTGTGTGTTTACTGTAAAGGGTGTGGGAGTGTTGACACTTGCCGACCAGCAGGTGTATTGGTGTAGCAGGGGTGTGTATAGTAGGGTGTGTCAATTTAGGGGGTGAACTGGCTAAATTGAAAATCGAGTAATTTGGTAGCAATTTATTGTAGTCTTTAAGCATGCAAAACAATATTCTGGCATAAATTTTTTTTTATAATAAGTCCTACCTACATCAAATGGATTTTTAAATGTACATATTTGTGAATTTATAACATAACCAGCGTTTGCACACATGTTACTGTTTCAAGTTTTAAATTATTATATTTTATTATCCGTAGTCTATTTGAAAGTAACCAATGCCTTCATACTCTCTTTGCTTTGGTTTCTTGTCATCAGTAGTCTGCTTGCTATTTGTGCTTTGATGTAACCTTCTCGCCTCTCGTGGCTGTAAACATAGCCCGCTGCTTCTGTGACCATTTTCACACATCTCTCCACACTTTGAGTGTGGGAAGGCCACTTCGGCACCTGCATTGGAGTCTCTTTAAGGTTTCTCAATTCTTGGCTAGTTAGACTTGTTGTCAATGGTGGCTCTAAGACTTCCAAACTCAAGTCAACCAATTCTGACAATTTGGTGGCATTGACGTTTATTGGGGGAACTTTTCTTGAATAAAACGAACAGTCTCCCAACTGGTCGTCATCTATTAGCGTTCCTCTAATCTTTAGAATGACTTCTACAGCCTCGGTTCGGAGATTGGTACATTGACTGCAAAGCATTGCTTGCAAAACTGCTTCTCATCGAGCATACCAAGCGGACCTTCTTGCCACAGGTAACACGATGTCCCTCACTACCTTCCTCTGTGTTCTTACTAGCTGCAATTGAAACAAAAGGTGATTGGGCCCATCCACCCACATAGGATTAAGTTTCACACTAAACCACTGGGGAAGATAAACTCCAATAATAAATTCAACAATTAACCTCAAATTCTTCAGCACTTTGCCCTTCAATTCGTGTTTGGAAATCCAAATCCTGCAGAAACGAAGTGCTGTAGTTAACCAACAGCTGTGACTGACAGGTCCAATCTCCAAGAGAGCCAATGACTGAGGCACTTCTCCTGATCTTATTGCTTGGGCAATACGATAAGCATAGGATTGATCTGTGCTGAGATCTTTGATGACTCCTTCAGACAACGCCGGAAGGGGAGGGCCAACTTCGACCTTTGGAAAGGTTGTATTTATTTCTAGTTGTGTTGCTTCATCCAGCATGATGCCAAGGGGACCTGACCACTTGTTGTTGCTCTTTGTAGGACCATCAAGTTCCTGGATGAGATGACGAAGAGGTAGCTCGCCTGTATGTAAATCACATACAATCCAAACAAGTCTTCTTCCTAGTTTTTCTCTAAATGCGTCATTACACCCCCCTGCCATCCGGTGTTCACTGCAGTTGAATCTCCACCAACAGCCTGCAGTGAACTGCCAAGTCCTCTCTCCTGAACCCAACATAAAATATGATCAGCAATGACCTCTGCATGTTTCTTCCCTTCTACTTCAGTTTCGGGAGCAAAGTGAAACAAAAAACCGACCACCAGGCTCAGAACAGACAGAGTAGTGTTCTTCTTTGATGAGACCTGGAAACTTTCTGTTCACTCCCTCTACTTCTAGCAAAACTTTTGTGTCATCTATTCTTCCATCAAACAAAAGACAGGAGAGCCCTCCCTCGCTTAAATTTTTTTCATGCTGATCAGATATTTCCTTCATTATTTTTTCTTGTGCTCTTCTAATTTTATTATGATCTATCACCAAAGATACATCCTCTCAGCTGATGAGGCCTGCATCTATCCAAGCGGCAGTTGCAATTTCTGCAGCCTCACGAAGTCCAGCATGGTGGCGAATACTAGCTAAAGCAATGTTTGAAATATTTCTTGTGTTGTATTTCATTTTCTTTGGTAAAGGTTCAGATGGCTCTTTGGAACTATCATCTGATGTTGCTTCCTGTTCATCAGAAGAACTATCAAAGAAGTGATAAACATCTTGACACAGCTCTTCCTCTCTTTGGATGGCTTCTTCCCTCTTCATTTTCTTCTTTTGTTCCCTCTCTCGGATTTGTTCTCTCTTCTTGGCATTAGCAATCTGCTTCTTTGTTTCTGAATAATCTATTGAACCCATTTGCATACTTCCTTGGCCTTCTGCCTTTGTCCTCTGTGCCTATATAAATTCAAGCTCTAAAACAGGGATCTTCTTTTCACGAGGACAACCACAATCAATGTGGGAATTATTTTCTCTCTTACCTGAGTGAGAACAGTTGGATTCAGAACATAATTGTATGGAGCACTTGCAGGTCAAAATGTCAAACAGAGTAACAAGTGTGTGCAGAAATTCATTTTTCCTGGCCAAGTTTCCTTTACCAAGTGATGTTTCAACTGCTTTGTGCCATAATTTCGTTAGTTTTAGCTCAATAGTTCGACACTGATTAATCACAGGTGGTTTGAATAGTGCATTAGCTTTTGTCCATTGATGCAGAAGAGGACTATCATGTCATTTATGAGTTCTTTATCTGTATAGTTCCTTCTGTCCTTTGCATTTTTTTCTCGAAGGAGTAACCCTAATCTTAGCATGTCTCTCACTGTTGGAAGTTCTGATACAGGAAGCTCCTTCCCTTTACCAACTAACAGGCTCAAGTGGGTTGACAACTGACTTCTTGTCTTCAATTTTGACATCTTCACACTATCTGACAAATAGAAAAATATTTCAATGTTTCATAATTCAATTGTTGTTTCAAAAAATATCAATTTGTTTATCAAAAATGCTGTAACAGAAATAACATAATAATTTCTTAGAACAATGTTTTATACAATGATATAAGTAACTGCGACAATCAATATGCCCTACTTACAATAATTAAAATGTAGAATTCGTCTGGTAGAGTAGGTGCAAGTGCAATGAGAGCAAACCACCGTCTATGATATCTAGAAGGAGAGTGAGCCGGGCGCCTTATCCTCACGCTTGGTACAAGTCAAAACAAGAATTAAACTGTCCCACACGGAGAGCCTGTTCATGTTCATGTTCATGTTCTGACATGCATATTGTACACAAGCTATAGAACCATAAAATACTCCATAATCCATATGCTTACATGAGATTAGTTAATATCAAGTGAATAATTCTAATCAAGTCTCATTAATTTGTTGAAATACTGATATTTGAAACTTTAAGGTATAATTGATGTAGGTGAGGGTTATTTCAATTCATTTTTGTTTGCTAATCTCAAGTTTAGACATAAAGAGGCACAATATTTTGACAACCAAATTTGATTTTTAACATGTTGACAAAATTGACACACCTAGTCGTATGAGTGTAGGGAGGTGCAGGGGGTGTAAGAAAGGGGGGTAAGGAGAGATGGGGGGGATAGAGAGAGAGAGGAGATGCAAGAGGAAGGAAGGAAGGAAGGAGGAAAAAGAGGAGGAAAGAAGGAAGAAGGGAAGGAAGGGAGGAAGAATGGGAGGAAGGAAGGAAGGAAGGAGGAAAGAGGGGAGGGTTGTAAGAGGTAGAGAGAGAGACGATGTAAGGAGCAAAGGAAAGCATAAGGGGCAGAGGAATGGATGAAAGGAAGGAGGGAGGTGATAAAAGAGGGAGTGAATGGAAGGAGGGACGGGGTGAAGGAACTACAGCGGTTTATAGAAGGAGTAGATGGAGGGAAGGGAGGGTAGATGCTGAAATGCGTGGGAGGGTAGGGGAGGGGAGGGGAGGGCAGGAGGAAGGGAGGGAAGGAGGAAGGGAGGGAGGGAACCTGAGAGGGACAAGAGGAGTTGTAGAAGAAGAGTAATAGGGAGCGTCGAGCACGAATACTAGAAGGTAAGAGTGCCAGGGGAGAGAAGCATGGAGGTGGAGTGGAGGCACCAGTGGGGAGGTGGAGTGGAGGCACCAGTGGGGAGGTGGAGTGGAGGCACCAGTGGGGAGGTGGAGTGGAGGCACCAGTGGGGAGGTGGAAAGGAGGCATCAACGGGAAGGTGGAACGGAGGCAGCACTGGGGAAGTAGAGTGGAGATAATTAAGTTACCCTGAGGGAGCAATAAAAGGTAGTGTGAAAGATATGAAATGGAAAAAAAAAGTGATGACCGAGTGACCATGAGAATAAACTTGGAAATGACATGGGATGATGTATAATAAAATGTGTGACGTAGGATTTGTGGTAGAAGGACCGGGTGATAATAGGGACGGAGTTTAGAACGAGTGAAAAAAATTACTCTGAAAATATACTCGTGTCTGTACACTTAAGAAAATTGTACTTAGATCATTCAAAATACTGTTCACGCTATAACACTGAACTTTAGTGAACATCCTTGGTATGAACGGCAGATATACACGTGATGTCCCTAACTGTGTGCACCAGCAAGTATGTCTGTTAAGAAAAAAATCACGTTTTGACCATTTACTCTCATATGTGATGGGGTAAATCTTCATGAACCAATTTCGTATCAGGTATCAACTATATACAAAATTTGGTTATAAATTAATCCTGGAATAAATCCCAAAGTTCAGGTAACATGAAGAAGGAAAAATTAAAACAAAGGAGATGATAAAACTCAGACAGCTAAGAGCACGACCTGGGCAAGATCGCTAACCTTATCCTTCAAGCGACGGTGTTACGTTAGCCATGGTTCTGTAGTGAAAGCAGCACACTGAGACTGAGAACAGTCACACCTCCCCCTCCAACCCTACACGTTAGCCATGGTTCTGTAGTGAAAGCAGCACTCTATGAGACTGAGAACAGTCACACCTCCCCCTCCGACCCAACACGTTAGCCATGGTTCTGTAGTGAACGCAGCACACTATGAGACTGAGAACAGTCACACCTCCCCCTCCCACCCTACACGTTAGCCATGGTTCTATGGTAAGCAGCACACTATGAGACTGAAACAGTCCTCCCCTCCGACCTACACGTTTGCCATGGTTCTGTAGTGAAAGCAGCACACTATGAGACCGAGAACAGTCACACCTCCTCCTCCGACCCTACACGTTAGCCATGGTTCTGTAGTGAAAGCAGCACACTACGAGACTGAGAACAGTCATACCTCCCCCTCCGACCCTACACGTTAGCCATGGTTCTGTAGTGAAAGCAGCACACTATGAGACCGAGAACAGTCACACCTCCTCCTCCGACCCTACACGTTAGCCATGGTTCTGTAGTGAAAGCAGCACACTATGAGACTGAGAACAGTCACACCTCCCCCTCCGACCCTACACGTTAGCCATGGTTCTGTAGTGAAAGCAGCACTCTATGAGACTGAGAACAGTCACACCTCCCCCTCCGACCCTACACGTTAGCCATGGTTCTGTAGTGAAAGCAGCACACTATGAGACTGAGAACAGTCACACCTCCCCCTCCGACCCTACACGTTAGCTATGGTTCTGTAGTGAAAGCAGCATACTATGAGACTGAGAACAGTCACACCTCCCCCTCCGACCCTACGTTAGCCATGGTTCTGCCTTAGTGAAAGCAGCACGCACTATGAGACTGAGAACAGTCACACCTCCCCCTCCACGACCCTACACGTTAGCCATGGCTCTGTGGTGGCAACTCTATGAGACTGAGAACAGTCACACCTCCCCTCCGACCCTACGTTCGCCATGGTTCTGTAGTGAAAGCAGCACTCTATGAGACCAGAACAGTCCCTCCTCCGACCCTACGTTAGCCATGGTTCTGTAGTGAAAGCAGCACACTATGAGACTGAGAACAGTCACACCTCCCCCTCCGACCCTACACGTTAGCCATGGTTCTGTAGTGAAAGCAGCACACTATGAGACTGAGAACAGTCACTCCTCCCCCTCCAACCCTACACGTTAGCCATGGTTCTTTAGTGAAAGCAGCACACTATGAGACTGAGTACAGTCACACCTCCCCCTCCGACCCTACACGTTAGCCATGGTTCTGTAGTGAAAGCAGCACACTATGAGACTGAGAACAGTCACACCTCCCCCTCCGACCCAACACGTTAGCCATGGTTCTGTAGTGAAAGCAGCACTCTATGAGACTGAGAACAGTCACACCTCCCCCTCCGACCCAACACGTTAGCCATGGTTCTGTAGTGAAAGCAGCACACTATGAGACTGAGAACAGTCACACCTCCCCCTCCGACCCTACACGTTCGCCATGGTTCTGTAGTGAAAGCAGCACTCTATGAGACTGAGAACAGTCACACCTCCCCCTCCAACCCTACATAGCAGTCTATCTAACCACCTTGACTTCTCATATGAAAGTCCACCTGTTTCCTAGCCCCGACACCAACCTACACGACATCCAAAATTAAATTCCACCTGACCACTCACATGACAGTCCCTTGGCAGACCACCAAACGGTCCAACTTAACTCTGACACCCCCCACCCTCATCTGACACTCTCTCTGCCCCCTCCCCTCCTCTCCACTCCCCCTCCCACAACTCACCTCCACACCAGAGTCGGGATGGGATGAAAGATCCACTTCTCCCCTAGATAACGTTAAGGTGTTTAATCATCAGGTAAAATATGGTGGGTTGCTAATCTGCAAGTGATTCATTTAACCTTTTAAGCTTATTTGCATACCAACATGATAAACTGAAAATAATCTCATCTCTTGTCTAAACTTAATACTGAAATCCTTTTATGTCACGTCAAACATCAAGTCATCCATACAACCCTAATAGGTAAAGGTCTCCAGGTGAAACACTAATTAACTAAAGTACCTTAATGGAGTAACCGGACATGTGGGATTACCGTCATCCCAGCATCTGATTTCAGTACTGAAAAAAAAACACACAACAGACACAAGACCCGAGACACGGTCCTTCCCATACTAACAATGACTCACTCTACAGCAGGTGCGGGCAACAACATGGAACATTGCTAGACTCTGGACTTAATGATAGAGATTTAATCGTCAAGATGAGAATAATAAGAAAAAAAAGTATATTTACCATTGTTTTTTTCTGCATTCGCCTTGTGTTGTGATATTGCAAGGTGTGGTGACGCTGTGTGTGTGCTGATGATGATAATGAAGCTTTTGTTAGGCAGAGTTTTTGTTCTGTAATCTGGAGGTGAAAAACTGGAGGTATTGTTAGGATTCATAAGGTTGGAATAGTGTGTGTGTGTGTGTGTGTGAGAGAGAGAGAGAGAGAGAGACATAACCGTCACTATGTCTGCAACCAATAATTTACCTTGGTGTTTGTTAAGTCTTGCAATTAATACATACCTGTACATACATATTATTCCCTACATCCAAACTTGAGTATACTTGAGTAATTAGCGTATGAAAACTCCACCTTTTATTTAGCTAATATAACCTTCACATAATACAA
>NW_024722162.1:0-33705 GCF_018991925.1 Homarus americanus
TATAACAAAGTCCCCTGATCGAGTATTACATATCCCCTGATCGAATATAAGAAAGTCCCTAGTGGAGTATAAGAAAGTCCCCTGATCGAGTATCACAAAGGCCCCTAATCGAGTATAACAAAGTCTCCTGATCGCGTATAACAAAGTCCCGTGATCGAGTATAACAAAGGCCCCTGGTCGAGTTTAACAAAGTCCCCTGCTCGAGTGTAACAAAAGTCCCCTGATCAAATATAACAAATTCCCCTGATCGAGTATGAAAATGTCCCCTGGTCCAGTGTAACAAAGTCCCCTGATCGAGTATAAAAAAGTTCCCTGGCCCAGTATAACAAAGTCCCTAGATCAAGCATACCAAATTTCCCTGATCGAGTATAGCAAAGTCCCCTGATCGAGTATAACAAAGCCCCCTAGACGAGTATAACAAAGTTCTCTCATCGAGTATAACAAAGTCCCCTCATCGAGTATAACAAAGCCCCCTGTGATGAGAATAACAAAGTTCACTGATCGAGTATAACAAAGTCCCCTGAACGAGTATAACAAAGTCCCCTGCTCCAGTATAACAAAGACCCCTGATCGAGTATAACATATCCCCTGATCGAGTATAACAACTTCTCCTGGCCCAGTTAAACAAATTCCCCAGATCGAGCATAACAAAGTCCCCTAATCGATTATAACAAAGTCCCCTGGTCGAGTATAACAAAGGTTCCTCATCAAGTAAGACAAAGTCCCCTCATCGAGTATAACAAAGTCCTCTGATGCTAGTATAACAAAGCCCAGTGGACGAGTATAACAAATTCCCCTGAACCGAGTATAACAAAGTCCCCTGAACGAGTGTAACATATCCCCTGATCGAGTATAACAAGTCCCTGGTGGAGTATAAGAAAGTCCCCTGGTCGAGTATAACAAAGTTTTCTAATCGAGCATAACACAGGCCCCTGGTCGAGTATAACAAAGTCCTCTGATCAAGTATAACAAAGTCCCCTGGTCGAGTATAACAAAGTCCCCTGTTCGATTCTAACATTAAATCCCCTGATCGAGTATAACAAAAGTCCAGTGATCGAGTATAACAAAGTCCCCTGATCGAGTATAAAAAAGTCCCCTGGCCCGGTATAACAAAGTCCCCATATCGAGCATAACAAAGTACCCTGATCGATTATAACAAAGTCCCCTGGTCGAGTATAGCAAAGGGCCCTGATCGAGTAAGACAAAGTCCTCTGATCGAATATAACAAAGTCCCCTGATCGAGTATAAAAAGCCCCCTAGAGGAGTATAACAAAGTCCCCTGATTGAGTATAACAAAGTCCACTGATTGAGTATAAAAAAGTCCCCTGGCCCAGTATAACAAAGTCCCCTGGTCGAGTATAGCAAAGTCCCCTGATCGAGAAAAACAAAGCGTCCTCATCGAGTATAACAAAGTCCCCTACTCGAGTATAACAAAGACCCCTCATCGAGTATAACAAAGTTCATTGGTCAAGTATAAAAATGTTTCCTGGTCGACTATAACAAATTCCCCTGTTCGAGTATAACAAAGTCCCCTGGTCGAGTATAGCAAAGTCCCCTGATTGAATAAGACAAAGCCTCCTGATCGAGTATAACAAAGTCCCCTAATCGAGTATAACAAATCCCCCTGCTCGAGTATAAAAAAGTCCCTAATCGGGTATAACAAAGGCCCCTGTTCGAGTATAACAAAGTCCCCTGATCGAGTGTAACAAAAGTCCCCTAATCGAGTATAACAAAGTCCCCTAATCGAGTATAAAAATGTCCTCTGGTCCATTGTAACAAAGCCCCCTGAGCGAGTATAAAAAAGCCCCCTTGCCCAGAATAAAAAAGTCCCTAGATCGAACATACCAAAGGCCCCTCATCGATTATAACAAAGTCCCCCGGTCGAGTATAGCAAAGGGCCCTGATCGAGTAAGACAAAGTCCCTTGATCGAGTATAACAAAGTCCCCTAATCGAGTATAACAAAACCCCCTGGACGAGTATAACAAAGTTCCCTGATCGAGTATAACAAAGTCCCCTGATCGAGTATAACAAAGTCCCATGGTCGAGTATAACAAAGGGCCCTGATCGAGTAAGACAAACTCCCCTCATCGAGTATAACAAAGTCCTCTGATGCTAGTATAACAAAGCCCCCTGGACGAGTATAACAAAGTCCCCTGAACCGAGTATAACAAAGTCCCCTGATAGAGTATAACATATCCCCTGATCGAGTATAACAAGTTCCTGGTGGAGTATAACAAAGTCCCCTGGTCGAGTATAACAAATTCCTCTGATCAAGTATAACAAAGTCCCCTGATCGAGTATAACAAAGTCCCCTAATCAAGTATAACAAAGTCCCCTGATCGAGTATAACAAAGTCCCCTGATCGGGTATAACATATCCCTTGATCGAGTATAACAAAGTTCCCTGGTCGAGTATAACAAAGTCCCTTGATAGAGTATAACAACGACCCCTCATCGAGTATTGCAAAGTCCATCGGTCAAATATAGGAAAGTCCACTGATCGAGTATGACAAAGTCCCCTGATCAAGTATAAAAAAGTTCCCTGGTCGAGTATAACAAAGTCCCCTGATCGAGTATAACATATCCCCTGATCGAGTATAACAAGTCCCTGGTGGAGTATAACAAAGTCCCCTGGTCGAGTATAACAAAGTTTTCTAATCGAGCATAACAAAGGCCCCTGGTCGAGTATAACAAAGTCCTCTGATCAAGTACAACAGAGTCCCCTGATCGAGTATAACAAAGTCCCCTAATCAAGTATAACAAAGTCCCCTGATCGAGTATAACATAGTTCTCTGATCGAGTATAACATATCCCCTGATCGAATATAACAAAGTCCCCTGGTCGAGTATAACAAAGTCCCCAGTTCGAGTCTAACATTAAATCCCCTTATCGAGAATAACATATTCCCCATATCGAGTATAGCAAAGTCCCCTTATCGAGTATAACAAAGTCCCTGATCGAGTATAACAAAGGCGTCTGGTCGAGTATAACAAAGTCCTCTGATCAAGTATAACAAAGTCCCCTGATCGAGTATAACAAAGTCCCCTAATCAAGTATAACAAAGTCCCCTAATCGAGTATAACAAAGTCCCCTGGTTGAGTATAGCAAAGTCCCCTGTTCGAGTATAACAAAGGCGTCTGGTCGAGTATAACAAAGTCCCCTAATCAAGTATAACAAAGTCCCCTGATCGAGTATAACACAGTCCCCTGGTCGAGTATAACAAAGTCCCCTGTTCGAGTCTAACATTAAATCCCCTTATCGAGTATAACATATTGCCCTTATCGAGTATAACAAAGTCCCCTTATCGAGTATAACAAAGTCCCCTGATCGAGTATAACAAAGGCCTCTGGTCGAGTATAAAAAAGTCCCCTGATCGAGTATAACAAAACTCCAGTGATCGAGTATAACAAAGACCCTTGATCGAGTATAAAAAATCCTCTGGTCCAGTATAACAAAGACCCCATATCGAGCATAACAAAGTCCCCTGATCGATTATAACAAAGTCCCCTTTTCGAGTCTAACATTAAATCCCCTTATCGAGTATAACATATTGCCCTTATCGAGTATAACAAAGTCCCCTTATCGAGTATAACAAAGTCCCCTGGTCCAGTATAACAAAGTCCCCTGGTCCAGTATAACAAAGTCCCCTGTTCGAGTATAACAAAGCCTCCTGATCGAGTATAACAAAGTCCCCTAATCGAGTATAACAAAGGCCCCTCATTGAGTATAACAAAGTTCATTGGTCAAGTATAAAAAAGTTCTCTGGTCGAGTATAACAAAGCCCCCTGTTCGAGTATAACAAAGTCCCCTAGTCAAGTATAGCAAAGTCCCCTGATCGAATAAAACAAAGCCTCCTGATCGATTATTACAAAGTCCCCTAATCGAGTATAACAAAGCCCCCTGGTCGAGTATAACAATGTCCCCTGATCGAGTATAACAAACCCCCCTGCTCGAGTATAACAAAGGCCCCTCATCGACTATAACAAAGGCCCCTCATCGAGTATAAGAAAGTCCCCTGATCGAGTATAACAAAGCCGCCTAATCGAGTATAACAAAGTCCCCTGGTCGAGTATAACAAAGTCCCCTGTTCGAGTCTAACAAAGTCCCCTTATCGAGTATAACAAATTCCCCTTATCGAGTATAACAAAGTCCCCATATCGAGTATAACAAAGTCCCCTAATCGAGTATAATAAAGGCCCCTGGTCGAGGATCACAAAGTCCCCTGATCGAGTGTAACAAAAGTCCCCTAATCGAGTATAACAAAGTCCCCTAATCGAGTATGAAAATGTCCTCTGGACCAGTGTAACAAAGTCCCCTGATCGAGTATAAAAAAGTCCCCTGATCGAGTATAACAAAGCCTCCTCATCGAGTATAACAAAGTCCCCTAATCGAGTATAACAAAGGCCCCTCATCGAGTATAACAAAGTTCATTGTTCAGGAATAAAAAAGTTCTCTGGTCGAGTATAACAAAGTCCCCTGATCGAGTATAAAAAAGCCCCCTAGACGAGTATAACAAAGTCCCCTGATCGAGTATAACATAGTCTCCTGATCGAGTATAACAAAGTCCCCTGGTCCAGTATAACAAAGTCCCCTGATCGAGTATAAAAAAGTCCCCTTACCCAGAATAACAAAGTCCCTAGATCGAGCATACCAAAGACCCCTGATCGATTATAACAAAGTCCCCTGGTCGAGTATAGCAAAGGGCCTTGATCGAGTAAGACAAAGTCCCCTTATCGAGTATAACAAAGTCCCCTGATCGAGTATAACAAAACCCCCTGGATGAGTATAACAAAGTTTCCTGATCGAGTATAACAAAGTCCCCAGATCGAGTATAACAAAGTCCCCTGAACCGAGTATAACAAAGTCCCCTGATCGAGTATAACATATCCCCTGATCGAGTATAACAAGTCCCTGGTGGAGTATATTAAAGTCCCTGGTCGAGTATAACAAAGTTTTCTAATCGAGCATAACAAAGGCCCCTGGTCGAGTATAACAAAGTCCTCTGATCAAGTATAACAAAGTCCCCTGATCGAGAATAACAAAGTCCCCTAATCAAGTACAACAAAGTCCCCTGATCGAGTATAACAAAGTCCCCTGATCGAGTATAACATATCCCCTCATCGAGTATAACAAAGTCCCCTGGTCGAGTATAACAAAGTTTTCTGATCGAGTATAACAAAGACCCCTCATCCTCTATAGCAAAGTCCATCGGTCAAATATAGGAAAGTCCACTGATCGAGTATGACAAAGTCCCCTGATCAAGTATAAAAAAGTCCCCTGGTCGAGTATAACAAAGGCCCCTCATCGAGTATAACAAAGGCCCCACATCGAGTATAAGAAGGTCCCCTGATCGAGTATAACAAAGCCGCCAAATAGAGTATAACAAAGTCCCCTGGTCGAGTATAACAAAGTCCCCTGTTCGAGTCTAACAAAGTCCCCTTATCGAGTATAACAAATTCCCCGTATCGAGTATAACAAATTCCCTTATCGAGTATAACAAAGTCCCCTAATCGAGTATAACAAAGGCCCCTGGTCGAGTATAACAAAGTTTCCTGATCGAGTTTAACAAAAGTCCCCTGATCGAGAATAACAAAGTCCCCTAATCGAGCATAAAAATGTCCCCTGGTCCAGTGTAACAAAGTCCCCTGATCGAGTATAACAAAGTCCCATAATCAAGTATAACAAAGTGTCCTGATCGAGTATAACAAAGCCGCCTGATCGAGTATAACATATCCTCTGATCGAGTATAACAAAGTCCTCTGGTCGAGTATGACAAAGTCCCCTGATCGAGTATAACAAAGTCCCCTGGTCGAGTATAACAAAGTCCCCTGATCGAGTATAACCAAGGCCCCTCATCGAGTTTAGCAAAGTCCATTGGTCATATATAGGAAAGTCCACTGATCGAGTATAACAAAGTCCCAGATCGAGCATAACAATGTCCCCTGATCGATTATAACAAAGTCTCCTGGTCGAGAATAGCAAAGGGCCCTGATCGAGTAAGACAAAGTCCCCTGATCGAGTATAACAAAGTCCCCTAATCGAGTATAACAAAGCCCCCTGGACGAGTATAACAAAGTTCCCTGATCGAGTATAACAAAGTCCCATGATCGAGTATAACAAAGTACCCTGGTCCAGTATAACAAAGTCCCCTGATCGAGTATAACATATCCCCTGATCGAGTATTACAAAGTCTCCTGGCCCAGTATAACAAAGTCCCCAGATCGAGCGTAACAAAGTCCCCTGATCGATTATAACAAAGTCCCCAGATCGAATATAACAAAGGCCCTGATCGAATGAGACAAAGTCCCCTGATCGAGTATAACAAAGTCCCCTGATCGAGTATAACAAAGCCCCCTGGCCGAGTATAACAAAGATCCCTGATCGTGTATAACAAAGTTCCCTGATCGAGTATTACAAAGGCCCCTAATCGAGTATAACAAAGTCTCCTGATCGCGTATAACAAAGTCCCCTCATCGAGTATAACAAAGGCCCCTGGTCGAGTTTAACAAAGTCCCCTGATCGCGTGTAACAAAAGTCCCCTGATCAAGTATAACAAAGTCCCCTGATCGAGTATAAAAATGTCCCCTGGTCCAGTGTAACAAAGTCCCCTGATCGAGTATAAAAAGTTCCCTGGCCCAGTATAACAAAGTCCCTAGATCAAGCATACCAAATTTCCCTGATCGATTATAGCAAAGTCCCCTGATCGAGTATAACAAAGCCCCCTAGACGAGTATAACAAAGTTCTCCCATCGAGTATAACAAAGTCCCCTCATCGAGTATAACAAAGCCCCCTGGATGAGAATAACAAAGTTCACTGATCGAGTATAACAAAGTCCCCTGAACGAGTATAACAAAGTCCCCTGCTCCAGTATAACAAAGACCCCTGATCGAGTATAACATATCCCCTGATCGAGTATAACAACTTCTCCTGGCCCAGTTAAACAAATTCCCCAGATCGAGCATAACAAAGTCCCCTAATCGATTATAACAAAGTCCCCTGGTCGAGTATAACAAAGGTTCCTCATCAAGTAAGACAAAGTCCCCTCATCGAGTATAACAAAGTCCTCTGATGCTAGTATAACAAAGCCCAGTGGACGAGTATAACAAAGTCCCCTGAACCGAGTATAACAAAGTCCCCTGAACGAGTATAACATATCCCCTGATCGAGTATAACAAGTCCCTGGTGGAGTATAAGAAAGTCCCCTGGTCGAGTATAACAAAGTTTTCTAATCGAGCATAACACAGGCCCCTGGTCGAGTATAACAAAGTCCTCTGATCAAGTATAAGAAAGTCCCCTGATCGAGTATAACATATCCCCTGATCGATTATAACAAAGTCCCCTGGTCGAGTATAACAAAGTCCCCTGTTCGAGTCTAACATTAAATCCCCTGATCGAGTATAACAAAAGTCCAGTGATCGAGTATAAAAAAGTCCCCTGGCCCGGTATAACAAAGTCCCCATATCGAGCATAACAAAGTACCCTGATCGATTATAACAAAGTCCCCTGGTCGAGTATAGCAAAGGGCCCTGATCGAGTAAGACAAAGTCCTCTGATCGAGTATAACAAAGTCCCCTGATCGAGTATAAAAAGCCCCCTAGAGGAGTATAACAAAGTCCCCTGATCGAGTATAACAAAGTCCACTGATTGAGTATAAAAAAGTCCCCTGGCCCAGTATAACAAAGTCCCCTGGTCGAGTATAGCAAAGTCCCCGGATCGACAAAAACAAAGCGTCCTCATCGAGTATAACAAAGTCCCCTACTCGAGTATAACAAAGACCCCTCATCGAGTATAACAAAGTTCAATGGTCAAGTATAAAAATTTTCCCTGGTCGACTATAACAAATTCCCCTGTTCGATTATAACAAAGTCCCCTGGTCGAGTATAGCAAAGTCCCCTGATTGAATAAGACAAAGCCTCCTGATCGAGTATAACAAAGTCCCCTAATCGAGTATAACAAAGCCCCCTGCTCGAGTATAAAAAAGTCCCTAATCGGGTATAACAAAGGCCCCTGTTCGAGTATAACAAAGTCCCCTGATCGAGTGTAACAAAAGTCCCCTAATCGAGTATAACAAAGTCCCCTAATCGAGTATAAAAATGTCCTCTGGTCCATTGTAACAAAGCCCCCTGAGCGAGTATAAAAAAGCCCCCTTGCCCAGAATAAAAAAGTCCCTAGATCGAACATACCAAAGACCCCTCATCGATTATAACAAAGTCCCCCGGTCGAGTATAGCAAAGGGCCCTGATCGAGTAAGACAAAGTCCCTTGATCGAGTATAACAAAGTCCCCTAATCGAGTATAACAAAACCCCCTGGACGAGTATAACAAAGTTCCCTGATCGAGTATAACAAAGTCCCCTGATCGAGTATAACAAAGTCCCCTGCTCCAGTATAACAAAGTCCCCTGAACGAGTATAACATATCCCCAGATCGAGTATAACAACGTCTCCTGGCCCAGTTTAACAAAGTCCCCAGAACCAGCATAACAAAGTCCCCTAATCAATTATAACAAAGTCCCATGGTCGAGTATAACAAAGGGCCCTGATCGAGTAAGACAAACTCCCCTCATCGAGTATAACAAAGTCCTCTGATGCTGGTATAACAAAGCCCCCTGGACGAGTATAACAAAGTCCCCTGAACTGAGTATAACAAAGTCCCCTTATAGAGTATAACATATCCCCTGATCGAGTATAACAAGTTCCTGGTGGAGTATAACAAAGTCCCCTGGTCGAGTATAACAAATTCCTCTGATCAAGTATAACAAAGTCCCCTGATCGAGTATAACAAAGTCCCCTAATCAAGTATAACAAAGTCCCCTGATCGATTATAACAAAGTCCCCTGGTCGAGTATAACAAAGTCCCCTGTTCGAGTCTAACATTAAATCCCCTTATCGAGTATAACATATTGCCCTTATCGAGTATAACAAAGTCCCCTTATCGAGTATAACAAAGTCCCCTGATCGAGTATAACAAAGGCCTCTGGTCGAGTATAAAAAAGTCCTCTGATCAAGTATAACAAAGTCCCCTGATCGAGTATAACAAAGTCCCCTAATCAAGTATAACAAAGTCCCCTGATCGAGTATAACAAAGTCCCCTGATCGAGTATAACATATCCTCTCATCGAGTATAACAAAGTCCCCTGGTCGAGTATAACAAAGTTTTCTGATCGAGTATAACAAATTCCCCAGATCGAGTATAACAAAGTCCCCTGAACCGAGTATAACAAAGTCCCCTGATCGAGTATAACATATCCCCTGATCGGGTATAACAAGTCCCTGGTGGAGTATATTAAAGTCTCCTGGTCGAGTATAACAAAGTTTTCTAATCGAGCATAACAAAGGCGCCTGGTCGAGTATAACAAAGTCCTCTGATCAAGTATAACAAAGTCCCCTGATCGAGAATAATAAAGTCCCCTAATCAAGTATAACAAAGTCCCCTGATCGAGTATAACAAAGTCCCCTGATCGAGTATAACATATCCTCTCATCGAGTATAACAAAGTCCCCTGGTCGAGTATAACAAAGTTTTCTGATCGAGTATAACAAAGACCCCTCATCGAGTATAGCAAAGTCCATCGGTCAAATATAGGAAAGTCCACTGATCGAGTATGACAAAGTCCCCTGATCAAGTATAACAAAACTCCCTCATCAAGTATAACAAAGGCCCCTAATCGAGTATAACAAAGTCCCCTGATTGAGTATAACAAAGTCCCCTGATCGAGTATAACATATCCCCTGATCGAGTATAACAAAGTCCTCTGGTCGAGTATAAAAAAGTCCCCTAATTGAGTATAACAAAGTCCCCTGCTCGAGTATAACAAATGCCCCTCATCGAGTATAACAAAGGGCCCTCATCGAGTATAAGAAAGTCCATTGTACAAGTATAAAAAAGTTCCCTGGTCGAGTATAACAAAGTCCCCTCATCGTGTATAACAAAGTCCCCTGGTCGAGTATAGCAAAGTCCCATGATCAAGTATAACAAAGCCTCCTGATCGAGTATAACAAGGTCCCCTGATCGAGTATAACATGTCCCCTGATCGAGTATAACAAGTCCCTGGTGGAGTATAACAAAGTCCCCTGGTCGAGTATAACAAAGTTTTCTAATCGAGCATAACAAAGGCCCCTGATCTAGTATAACAAAGGCCCCTGATCGAGTATAACAAAGGCCCCTCATCGAGCATAAGAAAGTCCCCTGATCGAGTATAACAAAGCCGCCTAATCGAGTATAACAAAGTCCCCTGGTCGAGTATAACAAAGTCCCCTGTTCGAGTCTAACAAAGTCCCCTTATCGCGTATAACAAAGCCCCCTGGACGAGTATAACAAACATCCCTGATCGTGTATAACAAAGTCCCCTGATCGAGTATTACATATCCCCTGATCGAATATAAGAAAGTCCCTGGTGGAGTATAAGAAAGTCCCCTGATCGAGTATCACAAAGGCCCCTAATCGAGTATAACAAAGTCTCCTGATCGCGTATAACAAAGTCCCCTGATCGAGTATAACAAAGGCCCCTGGTCGAGTATAACAAACTCCCCTGATCGAGTGTAAAAAAGTTCCCTGGCCCAGTATAACAAAGTCCCTAGATCAAGCATACCAAATTTCCCTGATCGAGTATAGCAAAGTCCCCTGATCGAGTATAACAAAGTCCCTTGATCGAGTATAACAAAGTCCCCTGATCGAGTACAAAAAAGTCCCCTGGCCCGGTATAACAAAGTCCCCATATCGAGCATAACAAAGTCCCCTGATCGATTATAACAAAGTCCCCTGGTCGAGTATAGCAAAGGGCCCTCATCATGTAAGACAAAGTCCTTTGATCGAGTATAACAAAGTCCCCTGATCGAGTATAAAAAAGCCCCCTAGACGAGTATAACAAAGTCCCCTGATCGAGTATAACAAAGTCCCCTGATCGAGTATAACAAAGTCCCCTGGTCCAGTATAACAAAGTCCCCTGATCGAGTATAACAAAGTCCCCTGATCGAGTATAACAAAGCCTCCTGATCGAGTATAACAAAGTCCCCTAATCGAGTATAACAAAGGCCCCTCATCGAGTATAACAAAGTTCATTGGTCAAGTATAAAAAAGTTCTCTGGTCGAGTATAACAAAGCCCCCTGTTCGAGTATAACAAAGTCCCCTAGTCAAGTATAGTAAAGTCCCCTGATCGAATAAAATAAAGCCTCCTGATCGATTATAACAAAGTCCCCTTATCGAGTATAACAAAGCCCCCTGGTCGAGTATAACAATGTCCCCTGGTCGTGTATAGTAAAGTCCCCTGACCGAGTACAACAAAGCCTCCTCATCGAGTATAACAAAGCCCCCTGCTCGAGTATAACAAAGTCCCCTAATCGAGTCCAAAAAAGGCCTCTAATCGAGTATAACAAAGTCCCCTGATCTAGTATAACAAAGGCCCCTGATCGAGTATAACAAAGTCCCCTGGTCGAGTATAACAAAGTCCCCTGTTCGAGTCTAACAAAGTCCCCTTACCGAGTATAACAAATTCCCCTTATCGAGTATAACAAAGTCCCCATATCGAGTATAACAAAGTCCCCTAATCGAGTATAACAAACGCCCCTGGTCGAGTATAACAAAGTCCCCTGATCGTGTGTAACAAAAGTCCCCTAATCGAGTATAACAAAGTCCCCTAATCGAGTATAAAAGTGTCCTCTGGACCAGTGTAACAAAGTCCCCTGATCGAGTATAAAAAAGTCCCCTGATCGAGTATAACAAAGCCTCCTGATCGAGTATAACAAAGTCCCCTAATCGAGTATAACAAAGGCCCCTCATCGAGTATAACCAAGTTCATTGGTCAGGTATAAAAAAGTTCTCTGGTCGAGTATAACAAAGTCCCCTGATCGAGTATAAAAAAGCCCCCTAGACGAGTATAACAAAGTCCCCTGATCGAGTATAACATAGTCCCCTGATCGAGTATAACAAAGTCCCCTGGTCCAGTATAACAAAGTCCCCTGATCGTGTATAACAAAGTCCCCTGATCGAGTATAACAAAGCCTCCTGATCGAGTATAACAAAGTCCCCTAATCGAGTATAACAAAGGCCCCTCATCGAGTATAACAAAGTTCATTGGTCAGGTTTAAAAAAGTTCTCTGGTCGAGTATAACAAAGCCCCCTGTTCGAGTATAACAAAGTCCCCTAGTCAAGTATAGCAAAGTCCCCTGATCGAATAAAACAAAGCCTCCTGATCGATTATATCAAAGTCCCCTAATCGAGTATAACAAAGCCCCCTGGTCGATTATAACAATGTCCCCTGGTCGAGTATAGTAAAGTCCCCTGACCGAGTACAGCAAAGCCTCCTGATCGAGTATAACAAAGTCCCCTGATCGAGTATAACAAAGCCCCCTGCTCGAGTATAACAAAGTCCCCTAATCGAGTCCAAAAAAGGCCTCTAATCGAGTATAACAAAGTCCCCTGATCTAGTATAACAAAGGCCCTTGATCGCGTATAACAAAGTCCCCTGATCGAGTATAACAAAGGCCCCTGGTCGAGTATAACAAAGTCCCCTGATCGAGTGTAACAAAAGTCCCCTAATCGAGTATAACAAAGTCCCCTAATCGAGTATAAAAATGTCCTCTGGACCAGTGTAACAAAGTCCCCTGATCGATTATAAAAAGTCCCCTTGCCCAGAATAACAAAGTCCCTAGATCGAGCATACCAAAGACCCCTGATCGATTATAACAAAGTCCCCTGGTCGAGTATAGCAAAGGGCCCTGATCGAATAAGACAAAGTCCCCTTATCGAGTATAACAAAATCCCCTGATCGAGTATAACAAAACCCCCTGGATGAGTATAACAAAGTTTCCTGATCGAGTATATCAAAGTCCCCAGATCGAGTATAACAAAGTCCCCTGAACCGAGTATAACAAAGTCCCCTGATCGAGTATAACATATCCCCTGATCGAGTATAACAAGTCCCTGGTGGAGTATATTAAAGTCCCCTGGTCGAGTATAACAAAGTTTTCTAATCGAGCATAACAAAGGCACCTGGTCGAGTATAACAAAGTCCTCTGATCAAGTATAACAAAGTCCCCTGATCGAGAATAACAAAGTCCCCTAATCAAGTATAACAAAGTCCCCTGATCGAGTATAACAAAGTCCCCTGATCGAGTATAACATATCCCCTCATCGAGTATAACAAAATCCCCTGGTCGAGTATAACAAAGTCCCCTGATCGAGTATAACAAAGACCCCTCATCGAGTATAGCAAAGTCCATCGGTCAAATATAGGAAAGTCCACTGATCGAGTATTACAAAGTCCCCTGATCAAGTATAAAAAAGTCCCCTGTTCAAGTATAACAAAGTCCCCTGATCGAGTATGACAAAGTCCCCTGGTCGAGTATAACAAAACCCCCTCATCAAGTATAACAAAGGCCCCTAATCGAGTATAACAAAGTCCCCTGCTCCAGTATAACAAAGTCCCTTGATCGAGTATAACATATCCCCTGATCGAGTATAACAACGTCTCCTGGCCCAGTTTAACAAAGTCCCCAGAACGAGCATAACAAAGTCCCCTAATCGATTATAACAAAGTCCCATGGTCGAGTATAACAAAGGGCACTGATCGAGTAAGAGAAAGTCCCCTCATCGAGTTTAACAAAGTCCTCTGATGCTAGTATAACAAAGCCTCCTGGACGAGTATAACAAAGTCCCCTGAACCGAGTATAACAAAGTCCCCTGATCGAATATAACATATCCCCTAATCGAGTATAACAAGTTCCTGGTGGAGTATAACATAGTCCCCTGGTCGAGTATAACAAAGTCCTCTGATCAAGTATAACAAAGTCCCCTGATCGAGTATAACAAAGTCCCCTAATCAAGTATAATAACAAAAGTCCCCTGATCGAGGTATAACGAAGTCCACGATCAAATTATAACATATCCCTGATGCGAGGTATAATAAAGTCCTGAATTAAGTATAACAAAGTCCTGTTAGGAGTCTAACATTAAATCCTATCGAGTATAACATATTGCCCTTATCGAGTATAACAAAGTCCTTATCGAGGTATAACAAAAGTCCCTGATCGAGTATAACAAGGCCTCTGTCGAGTATAAAAAGTCCCTGATCAGGTATAACAAAAGTCCAGTGATGAGTGTATAACAAAGTCCCTTGTTCAGTATAAAAAATCACTCTGGTCAAGTATAACAAAGTCTAATCGAGTACAAAAAGTCCTCTGATCGAGTATAACAAAGTCCCCTGATCGAGTATAAAAAAGCATCCTGATCGAGTATAACAAAGTCCCCTAATCGAGTATAACAAAGGCCCCTCATCGAGTATAACAAAGTTCATTGGTCAACTATAAAAAAGTTCTCTGTTCGAGTATAACAAAGCCCCCTGTTCGAGTATAACAAAGTCCCCTGATCGAGTATAGCAAAGTCCCCTGATCGAATAAAACAAAGCCTCCTGATCGATTATAACAAAGTCCCCTAGTCGAGTATAACAAAGCCCTCTGGTCGAGTATAACAATGTCCCCTGGTCGAGTATAGTAAAGTCCCCTGACCGAGTACAACAAAGCCTCCTCATCGAGTATAACGAAGTCCCCTGATCGAGTATAACAAAGCCCCCTGCTTGAGTATAACAAAGTCCCCTAATAGAGTCCAAAAAAGGCCTCTAATCGAGTATAACAAAGCCCCCTTATCTAGAATAACAAAGTCCCCTGATCGAGTATAACAAAGGCCCCTCATCGAGTATAAGAAAGTCCCCTGATCGAGTATAACAAAGCCGCCTAATCGAGTATAACAAAGTCCCCTGAACGAGTATAACAAAGTCCCTGTTCGAGGGTCCTAACAAAAGTCCCTTATACGGTATAACAAATTCCTTATCTAGAATAACAAAGTCCCCTGATCGAGTATAACAAAGGCCCCTCATCGAGTATAAGAAAGTCCCCTGATCGAGTATAACAAAGCCGCCTAATCGAGTATAACAAAGTCCCCTGAACGAGTATAACAAAGTCCCCTAATCGAGTATAAAAATGTCCTCTGGACCAGTGTAACAAAGTCCCCTGATCGAGTATAAAAAAGTCCCCTTGCCCAGAATAACAAAGTCCCTAGATCGAGCATACCAAAGACCCCTGATCGATTATAACAAAGTCCCCTGGTCGAGTATAGCAAAGGGCCCTGATCGAGTAAGACAAAGTCCCCTTATCGAATATAACAAAGTCCCCTGATCGAGTATAACAAAAACCCCTGGATGAGTATAACAAAGTTTCCTGATCAGGTATATCAAAGTCCCAGATCGAGTATAACAAAGTCCCCTGAACCGAGAGTATAACAAAGTCCCTGATGAGGTATAACATATCCCCTGATCGAGGTATAACAAGTCCCTGGTGGGTATATTAAAGTCCCTGGTCGAATTGCCAACAAAGTTATACAATCGGCGAGCATAACCGCAAAAGGCACCTGGTCGAGGTATAACAAGGTCCTCGATCAAATTATAACAAAGTCCCTGATCCCGAGAATAACCGAGTCCTTATCAAGTATAACAAAGTCCCCTGATCAGGTATAACAAAGTCCCCTGATCGAGTATAACATATCCCTCATCAGGTATAACAAAGTCCCCTGGTCGAACAACAAAGTCCCCTGATCAGGTATAACAAAGACCCCTCATCAGCAGGTATAGCAAAGTCCATCGGTCAAATATAGGAAAGTCCACTGATCGAGTATTACAAAGTCCCCGGATCAAGTATAAAAAAGTCCCCTAGTCGAGTATAACAAAGTCCCCTGATCGAGTATGACAAAATCCCCTGGTCGAGTATAACAAAACCCCCTCATCAAGTATAACAAAGGCCCCTAATCGAGTATAACAAAGTCCCTGATTGAGTATAACAAAGTCCCCTGATCGAGTATAACATATCCCCTGATCGAGTATAACAAAGTACTCTGGTCGAGTATAAAAAAGTCCCCTAATCGAGTATAACAAAGTCCCCTGCTCGAGTATAACAAATGCCCCTGATCGAGTATAACAAAGGGCCTTCATCGAGTATAAGAAAGTCCATTGGACAAGTATAAAAAAGTCCCCTGGTCGAGTATAACAAAGTCCCCTCATCGTGTATAACAAAGTCCCCTGGTCGAGTATAGCAAAGTCCCATGATCAAGTATAACAAAGCCTCCTGATCGAGTATAACAAAGTCCCCTGATCGAGTATAACATATACCCTGATCGAGTATAACAAGTCCCTGGTGGAGTATAACAAAGTCCCCTGATCGAGTAAAACAAAGTTTTCTAATCTTTCATAACAAAGGCCCCTGGTCGAGTATAACAAAGTCCTCTGATTAAGTACAACAAAGTCCCCTGGTCGAATATAGCAAAGTCCCCTGATCGAATAAGACAAAGCCTCCTGATCGAGTATAACTAAGTCCCCTAATCGAGTATAACAAAGCCCCCTGCTCGAGTATAAAAAAGTCCCTAATCGAGTATAAAAAAGGCCCTGTTCGAAGTTAACAAAGTCCCCTGATCGAGTGTAACAAAAGTCCCCTAATCGAGTATAACAAAGTCCCCTAATCGAGTATAAAAATGTCCTCTGGTCCATTGTAACAAAGCCCCCTGATGGAGTATAAAAAAGCCCCCTTGCCCAGAATAAAAAAGTCCCTAGATCGAGCATACCAAAGACCCCTCATCGATTATAACAAAGTCCCCCGGTCGAGTATAGCAAAGGGCCCTGATCGAGTAAGACAAATTCCCCTGATCGAGTATAAAAAAGTCCCCTGATCGAGTATAACAAAACCCCCTGGATGAGTATAACAAAGTTCCCTGATCGAGTATAACAAAGTCCCATGATCTAGTATAACAAAGTCCCCTGCTCCAGTATAACAAAGTCCCTTGATCGAGTATAACATATCCCCTGATCGAGTATAACAACGTCTCCTGGCCCAGTTTAACAAAGTCCCCAGAACGAGCATAACAAATTCCCCTAATCGATTATAACAAAGTCCCATGGTCGAGTATAACAAAGGGCACTGATTGAGTAAGACAAAGTCCCCTCATCGAGTATAAAAAAGTCCTCTGATGCTAGTATAACAAAGCCCCCTGGACGAGTATAACAAAGTCCCCTGAACCGAGTATAACAAAGTCCCCTGATCGAGTATAACATATCACCTGATCGAGTATAACAAGTTCCTGGTGGAGTATAACATAGTCCCCTGGTCGAGTATAACAAAGTCCTCTGATCAAGTATAACAAAGTCCCCTGACCGAGTATAACAAAGTCCCCTAATCAAGTATAACAAAGTCCCCTGATCGAGTATAACAAAGTCCCCTGATCGGGTATAACATATTCCTTGATCGAGTATAACAAAGCCCCCTGGACGAGTATAACAAAGTCCCCTGAACCGAGTATAACTAAGTCCCCTGAGCAGTATAACATATCCCCTGATCGAGTATAACAAGTTCCTGGTGGAGTATAACAAAACCCCCTGGTCGAGTATAACAAAGTCCGCTGATCAAGTATAACAAAGTCCCCTGATCGAGTATAACAAAGTCCCCTAATCAAGTATAACAAAGTCCCCTGATCGGGTATAACAAAGTCCCCTAATAAAGTATAACAAAGTCCCCTGATCAAGTATAAAAAAGTTCCCTAGTCGAGTATAACAAAGTCCCCTGATCGAGTATTACATATCCCCTGATCGAGTATAACAAGTCCCTGGTGGAGTATAACAAAGTCCCCTGGTCGAGTATAACAAAGTTTTTTAATCGAGCATAACAAAGGCCCCTGGTCGAGTATAACAAAGTCCTCTGATCAAATACAACAAAGTCCCCTGATCGAGTATAACAAAGTCCCCTAATCAAGTATAACAAACTTCCCGTGATCGAGTATAACAAAGTTCTCTGATCGAGTATAACATATCCCATGATCGAATATAACAAAGTCCTTGGTCGAGTATAACAAAGTCCCCAGTTCGAGTCTATCATTAAATCCCCTTATCGAGAATAACATATTCCCCTTATCGAGTATAGCAAAGTCCCCTTATCGAGTATAACAAAGTCCCCTGATCGAGTATAACAAAGGCGTCTGGTCGAGTATAACAAAGTCCTCTGATCAAGTATAACAAAGTCCCCTGATCGAGTATAACAAAGTCCCCTAATCAAGTATAACATATCCCCTGATCGAGTATAATAAAGTCCCCTGGTCGAGTATAACAAATTCCCCTGTTCGAGTCTAACATTGAATCCCCTTATCGAGTATAACATATTGCCCTTATCGAGTATAACAAAGTCCCCTTATCGAGTATAACAAAGTCCCCTGATCGAGTATAACAAAGGCCTCTGGTCGAGTATAAAAAACCCCCTCATCAAGTATAACAAAAGTCCAGTGATCGTGTATAACAAAGTCCCTTGATCGAGTATAAAAAAATCCTCTGGTCCAGTATAACAAAGTCCCCTGATCGAGTACAAAAAAGTCCCCTGGCCCGGTATAACAAAGTCCCCATATCGAGCATAACAAAGTCCCCTGATCGATTATAACAAAGTCCCCTGTTCGAGTATAGCAAAGGGCCCTGATCATGTAAGACAAAGTCCTCTGATCGAGTATAACAAATTCCCCTGATCGAGTATAAAAAAGCACCCGAGACGAGTATAACAAAGCCTCCTGATCGAGTATAACAAAGTCCCCTAATCGAGTATAACAAAGGCCCCTCATCGAGTATAACAAAGTTCATTGGTCATGTATAAAAAAGTTCTCTGGTCGAGTATAACAAAGCCACCCTGTTCGAGTATAACAAAGTCCCCTGATCGAGTATAGCAAAGTCCCCTGATCGAATAAAACAAAGCCTCCTGATCGATTATAACAAAGTCCCCTAATCGAGTATAACAAAGCCCCTTGGTCGAGTATAACAATGTCCCCTGGTCGAGTATAGTAAAGTCCCCTGACCGAGTACAACAAAGCCTCCTGATCGAGTATAACAAAGTCCCCTGATCGAGTATAACAAAGCCCCCTGCTCGAGTATAACAAAGTCCCCTAATCGAGTCCAAAAAAGGCCTCTAATCGAGTATAACAAAGTCCCCTGATCTAGTATAACAAAGGCCCCTCATCGAGTATAACAAAGGCCCCTCATCGAGTATAAGAAAGTCCCCTGATCGAGTATAACAAAGCCGCCTAATCGAGTATAACAAAGTCCCCTGGTCGAGTATAACAAAGGCCCCTGTTCGAGTCTAACAAAGTCCCCTTATCGGGTATAACAAATTCCCCTTATCGAGTATAACAAAGTCCTCATATCGAGTATAACAAAGTCCCCTAATCGAGTATAATAAAGGCCCCTGGTCGAGTATAACAAAGTCCCCTGATCGAGTGTAACAAAAGTCCCCTAATCGAGTATAACAAAGTCCCCTAATCGAGTATAAAAATGTCCTCTGTACCAGTGTAACAAAGTCCCCTGATCGAGTATAAAAAAGTCCCCTTGCCCAGAATAACAAAGTCCCTAGATCGAGCATACCAAAGACCCCTGATCGATTATAACAAAGTCCCCTGGTCGAGTACAGCAAAGGGCCCTGATCGAGTAAGACAAAGTCCCCTTATCGAGTATAACAAAGTCCCCTGATCGAGTATAACAAAAACCCCTGGATGAGTATAACAAAGTTTCCTCATCGAGTATAACAAAGTCCCCAGATCGAGTATAACAAAGTCCGCTGAACCGAGTATAACAAATGCCCTTGATCGAGTATAATAAACTCCTCTGATCGAGGTATATAACAAGTCCTGGTGGAGTATAACAAAAGAGTTCCCTGGTCGAGTATAACAAAACTTTCCTAATCGAGCATAACAAAAGGCCCCCTGGTCGAGAGTATAACAAGAATCCTCTGATCCAAGTACAACAAAAGTCCCTGATCGAGTTTAACAAAAGTCCCCTAATCCAAAAGTATAACAAAGTCCCCTGATCGAGTATAACAAAGTTCTCTGATCGAGTATAACATATCCCCTGATCGAATATAACAAAGTCCTTGGTCGAGTATAACAAAGTCCCCAGTTCGAGTCTATCATTAAATCCCCTTATCGAGAATAACATATTCCCCTTATCGAGTATAGCATAGTCCCCTTATCGAGTATAACAAAGTCCCCTGATCGAGTATAACGAAGGCGTCTGGTCGAGTATAACAAAGTCCTCTGATCAAGTATAACAAAGTCCCCTGATCGAGTATAACAAAGTCCCCTAATCAAGTATAACAAACTCCACTGATCGAGTATAACAAAGTCCCCTGATCAAGTATAACATATCCCCTGATCGAGTATAATAAAGTCCCCTGGTCGAGTATAACAAAGTCCCCTGTTCGAGTCTAACATTAAATCCCCTTATCGAGTATAACATATTGCCCTTATCGAGTATAACAAAGTCCCCTTATCGAGTATAACAAAGTCCCCTGATCGAGTATAACAAAGGCCTCTAGTCGAGTATAAAAAAGTCCCCTGATCGAGTATAACAAAAGTCCAGTGATCGTGTATAACAAAGTCCCTTGATCGAGTATAAAAAATCCTCTGGTCAAGTATAACAAATTCCCCTAATCGAGTACAAAAAAGTCTCCTGGCCCGGTATAACAAAGTCCCCATATCGAGCATAACAAAGTCCCCTGATCGATTATAACAAAGTCCTCTGTTCGAGTATAGCAAAGGGCCCTGATCATGTAGGACAAAGTCCTCTGATCGAGTATAACAAAATCCCCTGATCGAGTATAAAAAAGCACCCTAGACGAGTATAACAAAGTCCCCTGATCGAGTATAACAAAGTCCCCTGATCGAGTATAACAAAGTCTCCTCATCGAGTATAACAAATTCCCCTAATCGAGTATAACAAAGGCCCCTCATCGAGTATAACAAAGTTCATTGGTCAACTATAAAAAAGTTCTCTGGTCGAGTATAACAAAGCCCCCTGTTCGAGTATAACAAAGTCCCCTGATCGAGTATAGCAAAGTCCCCTGATCGAATAAAACAAAGCCTCCTGATCGATTATAACAAAGTCCCCTAATCGAATATAACAAAGCCTTCTGGTCGAGTATAACAATGTCCCCTGGTCGAGTATAGTGAAGTCCCCTGACCGAGTACAACAAAGCCTCCTGATCGAGTATAACGAAGTCCCCTGATCGAGTATAACAAAGCCCCCTGCTCGAGTATAACAAAGTCCCCTAATCGAGTCCAAAAAAGGCCTCTAATCGAGTATAACAAAGCCTCCTTATCTAGAATAACAAAGGCCCCTGATCGAGTATAACAAAGGCCCCTCATCGAGTATAAGAAAGTCCCCTGATCGAGTATAACAAAGCTGCCTAATCGAGTATAACAAAGTCCCCTGGTAGAGTATAACAAAGTCCCCTGTTCGAGTCTAACAAAGTCCCCTTATCGAGTATAACAAATTCCCCTTATCGAGTATAACAAAGTCCCCATATCGAGGAGTACCAAGCAAAGTCCCTAATCGAGGGTATAATAAGGGCCCCTGGTCGAGGTATAACAAAGTCCCCTGATCGAGGTGTAACAAAAGTCCCTAATCGAGTATAACAAAGTCCCTAATCGAGGTATAACAAAGTCCCCTAATAATCAGTATAAAATGTCCTCTGGACCAGTGTAACAAGTCCCCTGATCGAGGTATAAAAAAGTCCTCGCCCAGAATAACAAGAGTCCTAGATCGAGCATAACAAGAAGACCCTGATTTATAGCAAAAATCCCCTGGTCGAGGTATAGCAAAGGGCCCTGATCGAGTAAGACAAAAGTCCCTTATCGAGGTATAACAAAGTCCTGATCGAGTATAACAAAACCCCCTGGATGAGTATAACAAAGTTTCCTGATCGAGTATAACAAAGTCCCCAGATCGAGTATAACAAAGTCCCCTGAACCGAGTATAACAAAGTCCCCTGATCGAGTATAACATATCCCCTGATCGAGTATAACAAGTCCCTGGTGGAGTATAACAAAGTCCCCTGGTCGAGTATAACAAAGTTTTCAAATCGAGCATAACAAAGGCCCCTGGTCGAGTATAACAAAGTCCTCTGATCAAGTACAACAAAGTCCCCTGATCGAGTATATCAAAGTCCCCTAATCAAGTATAACAAAGTCCCCTGATCGAGTATAACAAAGTTCTCTGATCGAGTATAACATATCCCCTGATCGAATATAACAAAGTCCCCTGGTCGAGTATAACAAAGTCCCCAGTTCGAGTCTAACATTAAATCCCTTATCGAGACTAACATATTCCCTTATCAATTATACTTCGAGTCCCTTATCAGGTATAACAAAAGTCCCTGATCCGAGAGTATAACCAAAGGCGTCTGGTCCGAGGTATAACAAAGTCCTCTGATCAAAGTATAGCAAAAGTCCCTGATCCAGGTATAACAAAGTCCCTGATCATGTATAACATATCCCTGATCGAGTATAACAAAGTCCCCTGGTCGAGTATAGCAAAGTCCCCTGTTCGAGTCTAACGTTAAATCCCCTTATCGAGTATAACATATTGCCCTTATCGAGTATAACAAAGTCCCCTTATCGAGTATAACAAAGTCCCCTGATCGAGTATAACAATGGCCTCTGGTCGAGTATAAAAAAGTCCCCTGATCGAGTACAAAAAAGTCCCCTGGCCCGGTATAACAAAGTCCCTATATCGAGCATAACAAAGTCCCCTGATCGATTATAACAAAGTCACCTGGTCGAGTATAACAAAGGGCCCTGATCATGTAAGACAAAGTCCTCTGATCGAGTATATCAAGGCCCCTGATCGAGTATAACAAAGTCCCCTGATCGAGTATAACAAAGTCCCCTGGTCCAGTATAACAAAGTCCCCTGATCGAGTATAACAAAGTCCCCTGATCGAGTATAACAAAGCCTCCTGATCGAGTATAACAAAGTCCCCTAATCGAGTATAACAAAGGCCCCTCATCGAGTATAACAAAGTTCATTGGTCAAGTATAAAAAAGTTCTCTGGTCGAGTATAACAAAGCCCCCTGTTCGAGTATAACAAAGTCCCCTAGTCAAGTATAGCAAAGTCCCCTCATCGAATAAAACAAAGCCTCCTGATCGATTATAACAAAGTCCCCTAATCGAGTATAACAAAGCCCCCTGGTCGAGTATAACAATGTCCCCTGGTCGAGTAGAGTAAAGTCCACTGACCGAGTACAACAAAGACTCCTGATCGAGTATAACAAAGTCCCCTAATCGAGTATAACAAAGCCCCCTGCTCGAGTATAACAAAGTCCCCTAATCGAGTCCAAAAAAGGCCTCTAATCGAGTATAACAAAGTCTCCTGATCTAGTAAAACAAAGGCCCCTGATCGAGTATAACAAAGGCCCCTCATCGAGTATAAGAAAGTCCCCTGAACGAGTATAACAAAGCCGCCTAATCGAGTATAACAAAGTCCCCTGGTCGAGTATAACAAAGTCCCTTGTTCGAGTCTAACAAAGTCCCCTTTTCGAGTATAATAAATTCCCCTTATCGAGTATAACAAAGTCCCCATATCGAGTATAACAAAGTCCCCTAATCGAGTATAATAAAGGCCCCTGGTCGAGTATAACAAAGTCCCCTGATCGAGTGTAAACAAAAGTCCCCTAATCGAATATAACAAAGTCCCCTAATCGAATATAAAAATGATCCTCTGGACCAGTGTAACAAAGTCCCCTGATCGAGTAAGACAAAGTCCCCTTATCGAGTATAACAAAGTCCCCTGATCGAGTATAACAAAAACCCCTGGATGAGTATAACAAAGTTTCCTGATCGAGTATAACAAAGGGCCCTCATCGAGTATAAGAAAGTCCATTGGTCAAGTATAAAAAGGTCCCCTGGTCGAGTATAACAAAGTATCCTCATCGTGTATAACAAAGTCCCCTGGTCGAGTATAGCAAAGTCCTATGATCAAGTATAACAAAGCCTCCTGATCGAGTATAACAAAGTCCCCTGATCGAATATAACAAAGCCCCCTGCTGGAGTATAAGGAAGTCCTCTGATCGAGTATAACAAAGTCTCCTGATCGAGCATTACAAAGGCCCCTTATCGAGTCCAAAATAGGCCCCTAATCGAGTATAACAAAGTCCCCTGATCGAGTATAACAAAGTCTCCTAATCGAGTATAACAAAGTCCCCTGGTCGAGTATAACAAAGTCCCATGATCGAGTATAACATATCCCCTGATCGACTATTACAAAGTCTCCTGGCCCAGTATAACAAAGTCCCTAGATCGAGAGTAACAAAGTCCCCTGATCGATTATAACAAAGTCCCCAGGTCGAGTATAACAAAGGCCCTGATCGAATGAGACAAAGTCCCCTGATCGAGTATAACAAAGTCCCCTGATCGAGTATAACAAAGCCCCGTGGACGAGTATAACAAAGACCCCTGATCGTGTATAACAAAGTCCCCTGATCAAGTATAACATATCCCCTGATCGAATATAACAAAGTCCCCAGGTCGAGTATAACAAAGGCCCTGATCGTCTGAGACAAAGTCCCCTGATCGAGTATAACAAAGTCCCCTGATCGAGTATAACAAAGCCCCGTGGACGAGTGTAACAAAGACCCCTGATCGTGTATAACAAAGTCCATTGGTCAAGTATAAAAGGGTCCCCTGGTCGAGTATAACAAAGTCCCCTCATCGTGTATAACAAAGTCCCCTGGTCGAGTATAGCAAAGTCCTATGATCAAGTATAACAAAGCCTCCTGATCGAGTATAACAAAGTCCCCTGATCGAATATAACAAAGCCCCCTGCTGGAGTATAAGGAAGTCCTCTGATCGAGTATAACAAAGTCTCCTGATCGAGCATTACAAAGGCCCCTTATCTAGTCCAAAATAGGCCCCTAATCGAGTATAACAAAGTCCCCTGATCGAGTATAACAAAGTCTCCTAATCGAGTATAACAAAGTCCCCTGGTCGAGTATAACAAAGTCCCATGATCGAGTATAACATATCCCCTGATCGACTATTACAAAGTCTCCTGGCCCAGTATAACAAAGTCCCTAGATCGAGAGTAACAAAGTCCCCTGATCGATTATAACAAAGTCCCCAGGTCGAGTATAACAGCGTCTCTGATCGAATGAGACAAAGTCCCCCTGATCGAGTATAACAAAGTCCCCTGATCGAGTATATAACAAAGCCCCGTGGACGAGTATAACAAAGACCCCTGATCGTGTATAACAAAGTCCCCTGATCAAGTATAACATATCCCCTGATCGAATATAACAAAGTCCCCAGGTCGAGTATAACAAAGTCCCCAGGTCGAGTATAACAAAGGCCCTGATCGTCTGAGACAGAGTCCCCTGATCGAGTATAACAAAGTCCCCTGATCGAGTATAACAAAGCCCCGTGGACGAGTATAACAAAGACCCCTGATCGTGTATAACAAAGTCCCATGATCAAGTCTAACATATCCCCTGATCGAATATAACAAAGTCACCTGATCGAGTATCACAAAGGCCCCTAATCGAGTATAACAAAGTCTCCTAATCGAGTATAACAAAGGCCCCTGGTCGAGTATTACAAAGTCCCCTGATCGAGTGTAACAAAAGTCCCCTTATCAAGTATAACAAAGTCCCCTGATCGAGTATAATAATGTCCCCTGGTCCAGTGTAACAAAGTCCTCTGATCGAGTATAAAAAAGTTCCCTGGCCGAGTATAACAAAGTCCCTAGATCGAGCATACCAAAGTTCCCTGATCGAGTATAACAAAGTCCCCTGATCGAGTATAACAAAGCCCCCTAGACGAGTATAACAAAGTTCCCTCATCGAGTATAACAAAGTCCCCTAATCAAGTATAACAAAGCCCCTGGTCCAGTATAACAAAGTCCCCTGATCAAGCATAACATATCCCCTGATAGAGTATAACAACGTCTCCTGGCCCAGTTTAACAAAGTCCCCAGATCGAGCGTAATAAAGTCCCCTAATCGATTATAACAAAGTCCCCTGGTCGAGTATAACAAAGGGCCCTGATTGAGTAAGACAAAGTCCCCTGATCGAGCATAACAAAGTCCCCTGAACCGAATATAACAAAGTCCCCTTATCGAGTAAAACATATCCCCTGATCGAGTATAAAAAAGTCCCTGGTGGAGTATAACAAAGTCCCCTGGTCGAGTATAACAAAGTTTTCTAATCGAGTATAACAAAGTCCCCTGGTCGAGTATAGCAAAGGGACTGATCGAGTAAGACAAAGTCCCCTGATCAAGTATAACAAAGTCCCCTAATCGAGTATAACAAAGGCCCCTGGAGGAGTATAACAAAGTTCCCTGATCGAATATTACAAAGTCTCATGGCCCAGTATAACAAAGTCCCCTGGTCGAGTATAAAAAAGGCCCTGATCGAGTAAGACAAAATCCCCTGATCGAGTATAACAAAGTCCCCTAATCGAGTATAACAAAGCCGCCTACTCAAGTATAACAAAGTCCCCTGGTCGAGTGTAGCAAAGTCCACTGAAGGAGTATAACAAAGCCTCCTCATCGAGTATAAGAAAGTCCCCTGATCGAGTATAACAAAGCCGCCTAATCGAGTATAACAAAGTCCCCTGTTCGAGTCTAACAAAGTCCCCTAATCGAGTATAACAAAGGTCCCTGGTCGAGTATAACAAAGTTCCCTGATCGAGTGTAACAAAAGTCCCCTGATCGAGAATAACAAAGTCCCCTAATCGAGTATAAAAATGTCCCCTGGTCCAGTGTAACAAAGTCCCCTGATCGAGTATAAAAAAGTCCCCAAATCAAGTATAACAAAGTCCCCTGATCAAGTATAACAAAGGCCCCTCATAGAGTATAGCAAAGTCCATTGGTCAAATATAGGAAAGTCCACAGATCGAGTATGACAAAGTCCCCTGATCAAGTCCCCTGATCCAGTATAACAAAGTGCCCTGATCGAGTATAACATATTCCCTGATCGAGTATAACAAAGTCCCCTGGTCGAGTATAACAAAGTCCCCTGATCGAGTATAACAAAGTCCCCTGGTCGAGTATAACAAAGTCCCCTGATCGAGTATAACAAAGTCCCCTGTCGGTATGTACCAAGGCCCTCAATCGAGTATAACAGCACCCTGATTATATAAAAAGTCCCCTTTCTGATCGAAGTATATAACAAAGTACCTGCTGAGTATAACAAAGTCCTCCTTGATCGAGTATACGATATCCCCTGATCGAGTATAACAAAGTCTCTGGTCGAGTATAAAAAGTCCCCTGATCGCGCAGAAGTAACAAAGTCCCTGGTCGTGTATAATAAAAGCCCCTCATCGAGTATAACAAATTCCATTGGTCAAGTATATAAAAGTCCCCTGGTCGAGTATAACAAAGACCCCTGATCGAGTATAACAAAGTCCCTTGGTCGAGTATAGCAAAGTCCCCTGATCGAGTATAACAAAGCCTCCTGATCGAGTATAACAAAGTCCCCTAATCGAGTATAACACAGCCCCCTTCTCGAGTATTAGAAAGTCCCCTGGTCGAGAATAACAAAGCCTCCTGGTCGAGTATAACAAAGTCCCCTGATTGAGTATAACAAAGACCCCTCATCGAGTCCAAAAAAGGCCCCTAATCGAGTGTAACAAAGTCCCCTGATCTAGTATAACAAAGGCCCCTGATCGAGTATAAAAAAGGCCCCTCATCGAGTATAACAAAATCCCCTAATCGACTATAACAAAGCCGCATAATCGAGTATAACAAAGTCCCCTGGTCGAGTATAACAAAGTCCCCTGTTCGAGTCTAACAAAGTCCCCTTATCGAGTATAATAAATTCCCCTTATCGAGTATAACAAAGTCCTCATATCGAGTATAACAAAGTCCCCTGATCTAGTATATCAAAGGCCCCTGGACGAGTATAACAAAGTCCCCTGATCGAGTATAACAAAAGTCCCTTGAACGAGTATAACAAAGTCCCTTTGTCGAGTATAACAAAGTTTTCTTATCGAGTATAACAAAGGCCCCTAATCAAGTATAGCAAAGTCCTTTGATCGAGTATAACAAAATTCCCCTGATCGAGTATAACAAGTCCGCTGGTCGAATATAACAAAGTCCCCTGATCGAGTATAACAAAGTCCGCTGGTCGAGTATAACAAAGTCCCCTGATCGAGGATAACAAAAGCCCTCATCGAGTATAACAAAGTCCCCTGATCCAGTATAACAAAGTCCTCTGGTTGAGTATAACAAAGTCTTTGATCGAGTATAACATATCCCTTGATCGAGTATAACAAAATTCCCCTGATCGAGTATGACAAAGTCCCCTGATTAATATTAAAAAAGTCCCCTGGTTGAGTAAAACAAAGTTCCTTGATCGAGTATAACAAAGGCACTTAATCGAGTATAACAAAGTTCTCTGGTTGAGTATAACAAAGTCCCCTAATCGAGTATAACAAAGCCTCCTCATCGAGTATAACAAAGACCCTGATCGAGTATAACGAAGCCCCCTGCTCGAGTATAACAAGGTCCCTTGATCGAGTATAACAAAGGCCCCTGATCGAGTCTAAAAAAGGCCCCTAATCGAGTATAACAAAGTCCCCTCATCTAGTATAACAAAGGCGCCTCATCGAGTCTAACAAAGTCCCCTGGTCGAGTATAACAAAGTCCCCTGTTCGAGTCTAACAAAGTCACCTTATCGAGTAGAAAAAATTCCCCTTATCGAGTACAAGAAAGTCCCCTTATTGAGTATAACAAAGTCCGCTGATCGAGTATAACATATCCCCTCATCGAGTATAAAAAAGTCTCCTGGCCCAGTATAACAAAGCCCCAGATCGAGCATAACAAAGTCCCCTGATCGATTATAACATAGTCCCGGACCGAGGATAACAAAGACCTCTGGTCGAGTATAACAAAGTCCCCTGGTCGAGAATAACAAAGTCCCCTGATACTCATATAACAAAGTCCCCTGACCGAGTATAAAAAAATCCTCTGGCCCAGTATAACAAAGTCCCCTGATCGAGTATAACAAAGTCCCCTCATCGATTAAAACAAAGTCCCCTGGTCGAGTATAGCAAAGGGTCCTCATCGAGTAAGAAAAAGTCCCCTGATAGAGTATAATAAAGTCCCCTGAGCGAGTATAACAAAGCCCCCAGGACGAGTATAAAAACGTCCCCTGACAGAGTATAACAAAGGCCTCTGGTCGAGTATAACAAAGTCCCCTGGTCGAGTATAACAAAGTCCCCTGATCGAGTATAACAAAGTTCCCTGATCGAGTATAACAAAGTCCCCTCGTCCAGTAAAACAAAGACCCCTGATCGAGTATAACATATCCCCTGATCGAGTATAACAACGTCTCCTGGCTCAGTATAACAAAGTCCCCAGATCGAGTATATCAAAGTCCTCTGGTTGAGTATAACAAAGTCCCCTGATCGAGTATAACATATACCCTGATCGCGTATAACAAAATTCCCCTGGTTCGAGTATGACAAAGTCCCCTAATTAATTTAAAAAAAGTCCCCTGGTTGAGTATAACAAAGTTCCCTGATCGAGCATAACAAAGTCCCCATATCGATTATAACAAAATCCCCTGATCGATTATATCAAAGTCCCCTGGTCGAGTATAGCAAAGGGCCCTGATCGAGTAAGACAAAGTCCCCTGATCGAGTATAACAAATTCCTCTTATCGAGTATAACAAAGTCCCCTTATCGAGTATAACAAAGTCCCCTGATCGAGGATAACCAAAGCCCCTCATCGAGTATAACAAAGACCCATGATTAAGTATAACAAAGTCCCCTGATCGAGTATAACAAATTCCTCTGGTTGAGTATAACAAAGTCCCCTGATCGAGTATAACATATCCCTTGATCGAGTATAACAAAATTCCCCTGATCGAGTATGACAAAGTCCCCTGATTAATTTTTAAAAAGTCCCCTGGTTGAGTATAACAAATTTCCCTGATCGAGTATAACAAAGTCCCCTGGTCGTGTATAACAAAGCCCCCTCATCGAGTATAACAAAGGCCCCAAATCGAGAATATCAAAGTCCACTGATCGAGAATAACATATCCCCTGATCGAGTATAACAAAGTCTCCAGGCCAAGTATAACAAAGTCCCCAGATCGAGCATATCAAAGTCCCCTGGTCGAGTATAGCAAAGGGCCCTGATCGAGTATGACAAAGTCCCCTGATCGAGTATAACAAAGTCCCCATATCGAGTATAACAAAGTCCCCTGATCGAGTATAACAAAGGCCCCTGATCGAGTATAATAAAGTCCCCTGGTCGAGTATAACAAAGCCCCCTCATCGAGTATAACAAAGTCCTCTGGTCAAGTATAAAAAAGTCCCCTGATCGAGTATAACATATTCCCTGATCGAGTATAAGAAAGTCTCCAGGCCCAGTATAACAAATTCCCCAGATCGAGCATAACAAAGTCCCTTGATCGATTATAACAAAGTCACCCAGACCGAGTATAACAAAGGCCTCTGGTCGAGTATAACAAAGTCCCCTGGTCGAGAATAACAAAGTCCCCTGATCGTAATATAACAAAGCCCCCTGGACGAGTATAACAAAGTCCCCTGATCGAGTATAACAAAGTTCCCTGATCGAGTATAACAAATTCCCCTCGTCCAGTAAAACAAAGACCCCTGATCGAGTATAACATATCCCCTGATCGAGTATAACAACGTCTCCTGGCTCAGTATAACAAAGTCCCCAGATCGAGTATAACAAAGCCCTCTGGTTGAGTATAACAAAGTCCCCTGAGAGAGTATAACATATCCCCTGATCGCGTATAACAAAATTCCCCTGGTTCGATTATGACAAAGTCCCCTGATTAATTTTTAAAAAGTCCCCTGGTTGAGTATAACAAAGTTCCCTGATCGAGCATAACAAAGTCCCCATATCGAGTATAACAAAATTCCCTGATCGATTATGTCAAAGTCCCCTGGTCGAGTATAGCAACGGGCCCTGATCGAGTAAGACAAAGTCCCCTGATCGAGTATAACAAATTCCTCTTATCGAGTATAACAAAGTCCCCTTATCGAGTATAACAAAGTCCCCTGATCGAGGATAACCAAACCCCTCATCGAGTATAACAAAGACCCATGATTAAGTATAACAAAGTCCCCTGATCGAGTATAACAAATTCCTCTGGTTGAGTATAACAAAGTCCCCTGATCGAGTATAACATATCCCCTGATCGAGTATAACAAAATTCCCCTGATCGAGTATGACAAAGTCCCCTGATAAATTTAAAAAAAGTACCCTGGTTGAGTATAACAAAGTTCCCTGATCGAGTATAACAATGTCCCCTGGTCGAGTATAACAAAGCCTTCTCATCGAGTATAACAAAGGCCCCAAATCGAGTATATCAAAGTCCACTGATCGAGAATAACATATTCCCTGATCGAGTATAACAAAGTCTCCAGGCTCAGTATAGCAAATTCCCCAGATCGAGCATATCAAAGTCCCCTGGTCGAGTATAGGAAAGGGCCCAGATCGAGTCTGACAAAGTCCCCTAATCGAGTATAACAAAGTCCCCTTATCGAGTATAACAAAGTCCCCTGATCGAGTATAACAAAGACCCCTGATCGAGAATAACAAAGTCCCCTGGTCGAGTATAACAAAGCCCCCTCATCGAGTATAACAAAGTCCTCTGGTCAAGTATAAAAAAGTCCCCTGATCGAGTATAACATATCCCCTGATCGAGTATAACAAAGTCTCCACGCCCAGTATAACAAATTCCCCAGATCGAGCATAACAAAGTCCCTTGATCGATTATAACAAAGTCACCCAGACCGAGTATAACAAAGGCCTCTGGTCGAGTATAACAAAGTCCCCTGGTCGAGAATAACAAAGTCCCCTGATCGTAATATAACAAAGCCCCCTGGACGAGTATAACAAAGTCCTCTGGTCCAGTATAACCAAGTCCCCTGATCGAGTATAGCATATCCCCTGATCGAGTATAACAAAGTGTTCTGGTTGAGAATAACAAATTCCCTGATCGAGTATAAAAAAGTCCCCTGATCACATATAACAATGTCCCCTGGTCGAGTATAACAAAGTCCCCTGGTCGAGTATAACAAAGGCCCCTCATTGAGTATAACAAAGTCCATTGGTCAAGTATATAAAAGTCCACTGGTCGAGTATAACAAAGTCCCCTGATCGAGTATAACAAAGTCCTCTGGTCGAGTATAAAAAAGTCCCCTGATGGAGTATAACAAAGTCCCCTCATCGAGTATAGCTAAGTCCCCAGATCGAGTATAACAAAGGCCCCTCATCGAGTATAACAAAGTCCATTGGTCAAGTATAAAAAAGTCCCCTGGTCGAGTATAACAAAGTCCCCTGATAGAGTATAACAAAGTCCCCTGGTCGAGTATAGCAAAGTCCCCTCATCGAGTATAACAAAGCCTCCACTTCGAGTATAACAAAGTCCCCTGATCGAGTATAACACAGCCCCCTGCTCGAGTATAAGAAAGTCCCCTGATCGAGTATAACAAAGTCCCTTGATCTAGTATAACAAAGGCCCCTGATCGAGTATAACAAAGGCCCCTCATCGATTATAACAAAGTCCCCTGATCGAGTATAACAAAGGCCCTGATCGAGTATAACAAAGTCCCCTGATCGAGTATAAAAAAGTCCCCTCGCCCGGTATAACAAAGTCCCCATATCGAGCATAACAAAGTACCCTGTACGATAATAACAAAGTCCCCTGGTTGAGTATAGCAAAGGGCCCTGATCGAGTAAGACAAAGTCCTCTGATCGAGTATAACAAAGTCCCCTGATCGAGTATAAAAAAGCCCCCTAGACGAGTATAACAAAGTCCCCTGATCGAGTATAACAAAGTCCACTGATTGAGTATAAAAAAGTCCCCTGGCCCAGTATAACAAAATCCCCTGGTCGAGTATAGCAAAGTCCCCTGATCGAGAAAAACAAAGCGTCCTCATCGAGTATAACAAAGTCCCCTAATCGAGTATAACAAAGACCCCTCATCGAGTATAACAAAGTTCATTGGTCAAGTATAAAAATTTTCCCTAGTCGACTATAACAAATTCCCCTGTTCGAGTATAACAAAGTCCCCTGGTCGAGTATAGCAAAGTCCCCTGATCGAATAAGACAAAGCCTCCTGATCGAGTATAACAAAGTCCCCTAATCGAGTATTACAAAGCCCCCTGCTCGAGTATAAAAAAGACCCTAATCGAGTATAACAAAGGCCCCTGTTCGAGTATAACAAAGTCCCCTGATCGAGTGTAACAAAAGTCCCCTAATCGAGTATAACAAAGTCCCCTAATCGAGTATAGAAATGTCCTCTGGTCCATTGTAACAAAGCCCCCTGATCGAGTATAAAAAAGCCCCCTTGCCCAGAATAAATAAGTCCCTAGATCGAGCATACCAAAGACCCCTCATCGATTATAACAAAGTCCCCCGGTCGAGTATAGCAAAGGGCCCTGCTCGAGTAAGACAAAGACCCCTGATCGAGTATAACAAAGTCCCCTGATCGAGTATTACATATCCCCTGATCGAATATAACAAAGTCCCTGGTCGAGTATATCAAAGTTTTCTAATCGAGTATAAAGAGGCCCCTCGTCGAGAATAACAAAGTCCCCGGATCGAGTGTAACATATCACCTGATCGAGTATAACAAAGTCTTCCGGTCGAGTATAACAAAGTCCCCTGATCGAATAAGACAAATTCCCCTGATCAAGTACAAAAAAGTCCCCTGGTCGAGTATAACAAAGTCCCCTAATCGAGTATAACAAAGTCCCCTGGTCGACTATAGCAAAGTCCACTGGTCGAGTATAATAAAGTCCCCTCATCGAGTATAACAAAGGCCCCTAATCGAGTATAACAAAGTCTCCTGATCGCATATAACAAAGTCCCCTGATCGAGTA